>NW_024533542.1:0-38561 GCF_016097555.1 Gigantopelta aegis | reverse complement strand
AAATTTAAGCCTGTATAACTAACCGTCCAGGATTGTGTAAGCTCTTCGTTGTTTTCATTAACACTTCGTGTAGACGTAGGACTCCCCAAGCCAAAAGCCCTTGCTCTAAGCTTTTAATCATTGTAGCCCGTGTACCTTCATCCATTTAGCCTATGACTTTATTTCAATGATGATGATATCACAGCATGCTGCAAATTGCACAAAACCCCATAAGAAAAATTAAAGTGTCTTTGCCGTTTGCAATTTAATGAGGGAATTTAAGTTTGGTAGTGTGCAAAATACCTGTAGGAAGGGCGCTTGAAAGCTCCACCCCCCCCCCCCCAAAAAAAAAATTGAAAGATATTGTATATAATATTGTATTGTATCTTTCTTGTTACAAGACTAGCAAAACATAATCTCGTTGATGAGCTATGCCTTTATCATTTATTTATAGCCATTTTAAGTGATGTTTATGTATGCACAAACCACAACTATGATGTGTGGGTGCATGAAACCATTATTTCCTGAGGAGTTTCTGTTGAAGGACCAACCTTATAGTATTATGGGCCAAATCTACATGGTACATAACTAGGTACTTTCATGTACTTAATGATAATATTAATTTACAGATTAGTCCAGTAGTCTACATTGACAAGCGTTATCCTAGTGGTACTTATGTGATCAGCCTTATTTTACTTGCCCTGAAGGACATGGAGTCTTCCTTCCAGTGGCTGTATGTAGTCCCGTCATTCTAAAGATATAAACGAGACACCAACAACCACCTTATTCTATGAATGCCAGACCACATGGTATTGCATTAGTATAGTGATTGAAGAATACAGAAGTGGTTACAAACGTAAAGGAGCTGAATTTTGACACTCAGAATTTCATTTCTACTTTCAATATTTACAATATACAGTTCAAACCTTATATCCAATGTTACTAGTCACAGATGATACAACTAGTAGAAGAGATAGCTACTAAGGATCACACAGCTTATGACAGTTTGTCTGTTGTATATCAGCTGGTGGAGCAATAAACCATTATTTACAGTGTAGTGATTCTCGAAGTTTAATGTTTATGAACTAGTAGATAAAATACAACAATGTCTTACCCTCCAAGGAAAACCAAAAGCTGTTCTTTATTGCCAGTGACCGACATAAAGACTAAGGCAAAACTGTTCCCACCTGCTTCTTCACACGAGATTGGTCCTGATTCACTTATTGTTTGGTCAACTCAGAAAGAAAAAAGTAATTCTTTATATCGTAGCAGTGGTACTAAATTCACTATAGCTTTGAGTAATATTTTTATGCTTAAATCAAAGAGCTCAACACTCCTATTGATGATTGACGAAGTCTTTGCATTTGTGAGTATGTTTCCCGCCAAGATATTCTAAAAGAACGGTATACTCATGGGCAGTGTCCTGAAATGAGTCACAATTAAAGAGGAATGTTTTCTTTTTCATGAAGAGGAAATATCTGGTAAGTAACTTCTACCTTTTGTTTTTTAATGTGACTATCAATATCAATAAAACAGTATTTGTCAAAATAAAAAAATTGGTACCAAGTCCTGCAATAGCTAGTGTTGAACCAAAGAGGCACAAAATTACTATTAACGATAATTTGTTATCTAATTGTTGAATTTACAGTCTTCCCTGAAGTTTTTTTTGCTTACCCCCTATACTTTGAAAATGTCACTGCTTGCATTATTGCATGATGTCAATATATTTGTGACAGCTATAATACCATTGTTATAGTCAGCTGATTGAATTATATTTAAAAAAAACCTGTTAAAATCATGGTTCTTTGCATTAACCAAGATCCTATGTGTACGTAGATCCTGATAGATCTGTTACTAGTATGTAAATGTACTAGGATAGGCAATAACATATTGTTGCAAATAATATACTGCTAATATAATTATCATAAATTTGAGGAAATTAACACAGCAATGTGCAACTTTACATACTTTTTTGTCTAATAGATTATGCTTACTTATTGAACCGAGCTCTTGATGAAGGCTATGTCACTGTTAAATGGACAAAATTAACCTTGCTTGGGCTCCAGTCAGCTCCAGGTACTGGAAAGTCATCTGTTTTTGAAACTCTTGCTGGGTGAAGGTCCTCCTGACCACCATCATAGCACTTCTGTCATTACAGCACCTGAAGTAAGGAAGGTAGAGATCACTGGTCTCACAGCAGGAGAAAACACCCAATTTTGGAATAAAGTAGATTATGAGTCTCTGAAAGCTATGATTGCTAGGACCATGAAAGGAGGCATCAAGTCTGGACCAATGTTAGAAGTACCGGATGCTGACAACAGCTCATCACTAGTTGAAGATTCTGATGATGACACACTGAGGATGACGATACAATTCATGTTAGCTCGACATGTAGCCTAGAAAACCCTCAATTTAAGAAAAATTTTTCCTTACCTATTCCATCTTCTGCAGCAAGGGAAGAGGTGGCTCAACTATTACACACTGTACCAAAGTCTGATGAGCTTTACAATACTCACTGGATCTATGCTATAGATTCAGGGGGTCAGGCTGCATTTCTAGACATTGCGCCAGCTTTGCTTCGCTATAATTCAGTCAACCTTCTTACACTCAAGTTAAATGAGAAGCTTCAAGATCGACCACAATTCTACTTTAGTATTAGAGGGAAAAAAATTGGTGAACCAGTAAAGCGACAGATCACAAACTTCCAACTTCTTGAAACATCATTTCGTTCACTAGCATCTGTAGATCCACCTAATCTTCGGAGCATTTATAAAAATTGTTCCCACAAGCAGCCTCAACTTATAGTACTGGGGACATACTATGATAAGATTAGTGAGTGTAGTGAGTCTTTGGATGAGAAAGATGCTAACCCTTTGGTCCTCTTTGGACCGATTTGATGAGATACACTAAACTATCGTGAATCCACAGAGAAGGTGATCTTTCCTATCAATGGCAATTGGTAGAGTAAAGAGGAAATTAAAATGGCTAATTTAATTCGTAAACAGAATATGCCAGTCTTACATTGAAGCAGAAATCCCAGCTCGATGGTTCTTGTTCCAATTAGATTTAGACAAGCTACACAAGATCTCCAATACCACAATCATCAGCAAATCTCAATGTTTGGAGATTGGTAAGGCTCTCAAGATGGACCGCAAAGATGTTGAAGCATCTCTAAGTATTACCATGATCTGACCATCTTTCTCTACTTTCCTAAAGTCCTTCCTAATGTTGTATTCCTACATCCACAACCACTTTTCGATAAACTGTCTGAGTTAATCAGTATTCTTTTGCTGATGCTGTAGATTATTTGGAGGAAAGAGGTATCTTTCTTCCTCCAGGAGCTCACAAGAAGCTAAAAGATGAAGGAATGTTTCATCAAGACTTGCTAATATCTTCTTTATCAAGCGGCTTTAATGAAGATTTCTTAGCAGCTGATTTCTTAAAGTTGCTAGAGGATTTGCTTATCATTGCCCCTCTATATGGAGAATATTTTCTTCCAAGTGTCCTCCCTACTAAAACTCTTTCAGATAAAATGAAAGGTTCATTCAGCCAAAATGTTGATCCTCTTGTTCTGACGTGGGAAATGAAACCACTTCCTCAAGGGATTCTACCTGCATTAGTTGGTCATCTTCTCAGCCGCAAATGGTCACCATTGTTCGACATGAATTCTCTAGATTCTGATGCTATGATAAAATATCGCAATGCTATCAGTTTAAGATGTGTCAGACAAGGAGGTATAGTTCTATTAGTTGATGCTATTTATTGGCTGGAGATTTATTACTCTGGCCATCAAAGTTGGTGTCCTGTTATTCGCAGTGCAATATATGAAGGAATTAATGTAGTTGTTAAGAAGTTTCAGTATAAGCCAATTGTCTCAGTGCCTCAAGAACGTTTTTCATTGTACGACTCATTGTACGATTCATTGTACGATTCATTGTACGATTCATAAAGCAACTGATCATCTTTGTCGTCCAGATGATGAAAAACAAACGTTAAATGCTGCAAAGATCGAGTATCAACTGCTCAACTAAATTCACGTCAGGAATCTTGGTTCCTAGAGATAGTTCCTGAAACTGGAGGTTAGATAATTTGCAGACATGAAGTAAATAATTAAAATTGATGTGCCAATTCTACTATATGAATTATTTTGTCCTTTTTTGTAGATATTACGAAGTGTTACAGAAGGTCCCTGATACTGAAGAATTGCTTGGCCTACTAGCTGATGTCGAACATAAGTGGGACAAGATTGGAACAGCACTTAAAAATTAGTGGTAATAATTTGATAGCTGCATTTCGAGACAACAATGATGACAGTGCAAGACTGTCTTCAGTACTTACTAGCTGGAAAGAGAGTAAATCTACCCTACCACTTGGGAGACTATAATTGACGTAATGGAAAGTCTTGAATGTAACTCAACAAAAACAAAGATTCAGCAATTTCTCAAAAAACAGGAAGTTTATTCGAAATATGCTCGTATGAAGGATTTTGTCACCATTGAAGCTGTACCACTAGGTAAATTGTTTATTTTTGAGTAAAAATTTAAACATACATACATGTGTATGTAAATGTACTTTTTATAGGTAGCTGGTTTTTGGCTTGCCATGTGTTTCCAATGTTAACATATTGTACTATCATTAAATTGGTATACAGTCACCAAATTTGAAAGTTGATTCACAAATTGTTTTTACAAATTTATATTAGTATGTTAAATTATGTTTCGCATGTAGAGCATAGCTTCCCACCTCATAAATGAAGGATGAAATGAAGCTATAGTTATAGTAATTTCAATATTTTATCTAACTATAAATCTGTTTTCTATTTACAGATATCTCTGCAGTGCTACAGAAGGTTCCAGATCTACAGATTTACTTAATCTATTAGTTGATGTTGAAGAAAAATGGAACAAGATTGGAAGGGCTCTGAAAGTCAGTCAAAATGTCTGACAGAAGCATTTCAACAAGACAACGATGATGACAATGGAAGACTCTCTTTAGTACTCTCTAGTTGGATTAAAACTAAACCTACCCCTACCACTTGGGAGACTATCATTGATGTCATGAAGACTCTTAAACTTCAGTCTACATCAGACAAGATTCAAGAATTTCTAATTAAGGGAGAAGTACACTTGAAGTATGCTAATACTGAGGATTTTGGATCTCTACATGTAATACAGGGTAAGTTATGTTCTGTTAATATTTCTTTTATGAGAATGATCATCTCTCACTTTAACTCAAGGCATTGCCTATAGCAGACAGTTCTTATTTGTTGGTTGGTCCAGTATAATTACACAATAGAGTATATGCCTATCTATAACACCAACAGTCACTTTTGTTAAATCAGTTTTAGTGTTATAATAGCTATATTAGCAGCTGATATTTTATTTGAATTGAATTGCCTCATATAATTCCTCTCTGTATAGATATCTCTGCAGTACTACAGAAGGTTCCAGATCCTACAGATCTACTTGATCTATTAGTTGATGTTGAAGACAATGGAACAAGATTGGAAGGGCTCTGAAAGTCAGTCAAGATGTCTTGACAGAAGCATTTCAACAAGACAGCGATGATGACAATGGAAGACTCTCTTTAGTACTCTCTAGTTGGATTGAAACTAAACCTACCCCTACCACTTGGGAGACTATCATTGATGTCATGAAGACTCTTAAACATAACTCTACAGCAGATAAGATTCAAGAATTTCTATCAAAGGAAGAAGTATATTCAAAGTATGCTGATACTGAGGATTTTAAGTCTCTGCACATAATACAGGGTAAGTAAGTGTTATAAGATGTCTTTAATAAGGTAAATGATTTCTATAGATATTACTGCAGTGCTACGGAAGGTCCCAGATACCATGGATTTACTTCGTCTACTATCTGATGTTGAACATAAGTGGGACAAGATTGGAAAGGAATTGAAAGTTAATAAAACTGTCCTGGCAGCTGCCTTTTCTAGACTGTGATGATCACAGATCAAGATTCTCTTTAGTACTTCGTACCTGGAAGAATACCAAGACTACCCCCGTCACTTGGGAGACTATCATTGATGTCATGAAGAGTCTTAATCATAATTCTATAGCTAATAAAATTCGCCAATTCCTAGCAAAGGAAGAAATTTACTCAAAATACACTACCAGCTGGTAAATAATATGCTAATTGATTTAATTGTCTGTACATGATCATATCTCTGTTATCTACAGATATCGGACAAGATAAAGTATGGGTTTGTTACAAGATTGAAATTTGTAGTTCCCTGCTATGCACATTTATTTATTTTATTACCTTTTTTGGTTTTAACATTATAATAACTTTATTGATGTTTGCTATTAATAGTGATAATATAGAAAGAACCTGTCTCTCTCAGTAAGTACTATTTTTTAAAGAGGAATACAATATGACAAAGAAGGAATTTAAATCTATTGTAAAATAAAACTTCAAAGCAGTCCAGCATAAGATTAATTTTAAGGAGGTGGTTGTTTTTTAGTGCTAAAAATTATTGTGTTAGTTAATACATTTTAAACACACAATAAAAATAATAGTAACAATAGATGTATTGATTAAAACATAACATATTAATAATTTAATATGATAATAATATTAATTAATTTTGATCATGGACACAATACCAGATATAACAATATCTGTTCTAATAACCTGCATTACTAAAAGTAATATTGTCCACTGGATAATGGGGAAAGTTCCTTTTCAAAAATATCTACAGTTATTCTATGATTAGCTTGACCAAAACCCTACAAAGAATTATAAAAGATAAATAAACTAAAGACATTATAAATAACTGAAAAAACACATTTAATTGATTATTATTATAGGGTTCTATTATTAATTTGAATTTCATACTGGGTCCTGTTAACAGAGTATCCAATACAATTTTAGATACTATCTAAACAAGTCTAACTTGATAAAGATTGAAGTAAGTGTATATAGACTATAGACATTATAGTAATCTGTGACACTGTAGTCTATGGTCTATAGAGAACAATATTTGATTTTAGGTAAACAAGGTGTACTACAGGATTAACCATTATGTGGTAAAGTTTATAATATATTGAGTACTATAATATGTACATAGTGGGTCCTAACAATAGTAAACATTTTAGGTTCCTAGGTTCCTATTCCTAACTTACCACAGAGTATCCATAAATATATAATGTTTTTGTGTTGCTCTCGTGTCTTATTCTACCACCGCCCACACAATCATAAGTTAGACCTTTCTCACATAATCGTGGAGCAACTCGATCTAAAATGTCCGCTATAAGAAAAAATGCATAAATAGTAACCATTTATGATAACAAAAACATATAGTACATGTACATGTACACAGAAGATCTATAAGTAAGTTTACTGTTTTAATAAAGTAACACAAGTACTATATATACCATGATATTCTGCCCACTCGTATCCTCTAACAATAGTTTTAGTCAATCCTTGTTTGTCTTTCAGTTCAATTAGTACGTACTTGAAGACGCCATTAGCATCAATGTCCACTTCTGGAACCTTTTCTAAAGCCATTGTCTAAAGGAAGCACTGATAGAAATCAGGAATATTTAATAAGTGGGGGTGTGGCATGTCACGATGAACCAAACAGATCTATTCAAAGATAGAGTAAAGGCCTTAAGACTTGAACTACGTACTCAACAAAAGCTAACAGGCTCCCTAAACGACTCCCCTTTGTTTCCTAAATCAAGTTCCAGGAAAACTACAGAATTTTCTACATTAGCCAATGATGCTGTGAGACAATATATGATGACAACCACTGATAAATGAATGGTTCTATTTTTAATAGGTAGTTCATGTGACTAAATTGAAGGAGTTCCTTCTCAAACACAGAAAGGATTACATTGATTCATCTGGGTAAGAAAGAACACAACAGATTAATATAGTTTGTTGTTTATTAAAGATGTTATTGATAAATTAAATTAACAATTGATTAACAACTGATTAACAATAGATTAACAATTGATTAACACTAGAAACTAAAGTAATTTTTAATTTCTAAATATAACAATAATATATTAAATTCTGACATTATAATTGGCAAATTGGTAAAGTAATATTGTCTGGTTATCTGAGACTAACTAGTTTCCTGTACATCTGATCATATGAGATCAAAATGTTCATTTTTAAGTATCATTTCTTTACAGGTACTTAGCAACTGAGTTCTCTTCAATGACAGATCAAGAACGTGATTTAATTGATAATGCTGCACAAGATATTATTAAACAATGTTCTGAATTAATTAACAGAGTACAGTCAACAAGTATGGACAGATAGTAATGAATGGACAGATGGGAGGGACATATTCAAGTATCAATGGATACATGATAATAGTTGAATGGACAAACAGGACTGATGAAATGGACAGATACAAATATGAACGGATATTCTATTCTTTCCAGTGGTCCAGGACACTTCATGTGGAGAGCAATGTCGTCAGCATAGAACAGCTGTAATAGAATCATTACATAGGTATTTGAAAGGTAAGGAAATTGAGCCAAAGTTGTACTTTATTTAATGCAATGTAGATGTTTGTAGATTGTATAGTGAACAAAAGGCAATTCGTTTCGTGTGAAAAGAATAGTTGATAAAAAAAGAGTGTAAGATATTATTGCCTTTGAATAAATTAGTAGTTACTCTCTTGTTCTTTGTCTCTCCTCGCTAGTTTCTCGGCTGCAACCTGAAGGTCTTAAGAGATCTGCATTACTTTCTCATGTTACAACCTCTGGAAGTATCAATGAACCACAAACTGGTCCTGTGGAACCACTGGAAGAGACTCACTCTCCAACTATTCAGAACAGACTTGTTCCTAGACTTCCAGTCTTTGACATAACAGCATTTGAAGAAACATTAACATCAGAAGAAGAAGCTACAGTAAGTTACTAATAGTAACTATCCTAACTCACTGTGTGGTAAGTACTAATGTTCACTAGTCTAGAGCTTACTAATGGTAGCTATCATAGGTCACTGTGGTAAGTACTGAAGTTTACTAGTATAGAGCTTACTAATGGTAGCTATCCTAGGTCACTGTGGTAAGTAATGATGTTTGCTAGTCTAGAGCTTACTAATGGTAGCTATCCTAGGTCATTGTGGTAAGTACTGATGTTCACTAGTCTAGAGCTTACTAATGGTAGCTATCCTAGGTCACTGTGGTAAGTACTGATGTTTACTAGTCTAGAGCTTACTAATGGTAGCTATCCTAGGTCACTGTGGTAAGTACTGATGTTTACTAGTATAGAGCTTACTAATGGTAGCTATCCTAGGTCACTGTGGTAAATACTAATGTTCACTAGTCTAGAGCTTACTAATAGTAGCTATCCTAGGTCACTGTGGTAAGTACTGATGTTTACTAGTCTAGAGCTTACTAATGGTAGCTATCCTAGGTCACTGTGGTAAGTACTGATGTTTACTAGTATAGAGCTTACTAATGGTAGCTATCCTAGGTCACTGTGGTAAATACTAATGTTTACTAGTCTAGAGCTTACTAATGATAGCTATCCTAAGTCAGTGTGGTAAGTAATGATGTTTACTAGTCTAGAACTAATTACTAATGGTAGCTATCCTAGGTCACTGTAGTATGTACTGACATTTTATCTCTCTAGTTTCAACTAGAGAATGTAATGATGATGGAACATATGAACTCATTAGTTGATGAAGTACGTCAAATTGAAGGGAAAGTACTAGCTATTACTAAACTACAAGAAACATTTACTGAAAAAGTGCTACAACAGGTACAACGAGATCTATTGATCCATTCACCAAACATGTTTATCCATTCCAATGTCTGTCTGTCCATCAATCTACCCATCCATCCATCCATTCATTCATCTATTGATCAATCATTCATCCATTTCTAGGCAGATGAATTGAACCAGATTCATCGTTTAACAGTGACATCAACAGAAAATGTTAGAGAAGGCAATGAACAGATAAGAAATGTAAGTATCATATATTAAACAAATCATAGTTATCATATTAAGACTCCCTATACTATGACCATTCCTTATTAGGCTATCAGAAATCAAGGGAGTCTTCGTATGTGGATATTGTTTATCCTCATAGTCTGTTCTTTTACACTTCTCTTTCTTGACTGGTACAGCTAATATATCATAATAGGACACATTATATAATAAATCAGGAACTATTTGGTATGTACCACTTTTTTTAACTAGTTTGGTACAATATTTTATATATAAGGTCATTTCATTAAATATCATTACACAGTTATAATTATTTTAATTAAAGAGTGATTTAATAAATTAGAAAAGGTGTTGAATTCGTAAAAATTATATTTGATCAATTTTCCATATTTTAATAGTTCTATCATCTGAACATGATGCTAATAATGTTGGATTGGTAGGATGCCATGAAACACAATTGACATCATTAGAATGAGCCTATTAGAATAGAGGAGATAAATGAACAAATAGAGGAAGGAAGGGATAGAGAGATTGTTAATTGAATGATGAAGTTATTGAATAGGCAGGTTGGTGATTGGGCAAATGAAGTGTAAAGTAAGTGCTGTCTACCTGGTTCTCTTGCCACACTAAACTAAAGTTAGGTTGATTAGGGTCCTGAGTTATATCCTATTGATAATGTAGTAATTAAACAGATTCTATATCACTTACTTCTCTATATATTCTGATAGCATCATCACCACATCCTGTAGCTATCAAACCAGTACATGATGACCTAATAAGTAAGGAGAGCACATCAAACAACATGATGTACAACTCATCACCAGTTATTACTACCTTACCAATCAATACTATAAATAGACCTGTCATGATGTCCAGACAATGTACACACACACTTCCATACTGTCTCATTGTCAGGAGTAGGAATACCTAATAAATAATATGTATTTGTTAATACTGTTAGGATATTATACGGTATAATGACATTATACATCATTACAAGTAACCCTATAATAAGATTTGGTAGTAGTTTTAAAAGGTTTCTAATAGAGCGTGATCTAATATGAGGCAATATAGTAAATACCAGGGGACTAATGATGTAAATATTTATCATAGGTATCTAGTGAAGTAATATTCATCTACTTACCATCAATATTACCAGGTTTATAAGCTCTCCATATTTTAACTGTTTGATCAGCACTAGAAGATGCTTAACAACAAAAAACAAAATATTATTTACATATCCTATATCTGTTATATGCTGAATTGCTGACCTAGTCTTGTTCCCGTGTGTTCAAATGCTATACTCCAGACTGTAGATGTGTGACCTTCTAAACTACAACAACAAGACCTATAGAAAGAGGATGCTCCTTTAATAACGAGTACTTATTAGACCACATCCTATACCAATCATCATCATCTTCCTTATACATTCTAATAGTGTCATCATAACTGGCTGAAGCTAGAACCTGAAACATCACAAACAGTTCATGTGACAGTCACATGACACACAGACACACCTCTTCTTGTGGATTCCAACGTACACACTTGACATCTTGTGTGTGATTAGTAAGTACTCCAACACACTCGTACTCCTGAGCATCACTGAGAACTAGACAGACACACACAAGACATGTTGATGCACATAACATCTCATTTCTACCTTCCCATACCCAGACACTTTTATCTCGACTGCAGGTAGCTATGAAGGATCCAGAATGAGACCAGGCAACTGATTTAACCTCATTCTCATGTCCCTCTAACACACTACTACATTGAAATTCTGAGAGAGGGAGTCACATTTACTTCACAGACAGTATACCTCCTTGACGTTTATCCCATATTGTCACTGTAGCATCGAAACTTGCAGCTGCCATCATATTACCACATGGAGACCATCCCACTAGAGGAAAGGTTACAAACCTCATTGTACATGTACACATAATGTTAACCTGATCGTATGGTTCTATCATGTCCATCTGTCAATATAGTTTTACAAACCCACTTGTCACCCTCAGTACCCCATAATCTAATGTGTAATGAGTTAAGATAAGTAACCACACCCACTATAATTAAATATTTGGTTCGGATATTGTTTTATCAGCTGCTGTACTTGCTAAAAGTGTTCCTGATGGATTCAGGAAACTGACCACACTCTTTCTTGGTGACCTAAGTTTTAGAGAATAAGGGTCACATGATAATCATGTGATTACATAAAAAGACCTTCTAAAGTTGCACAAGATGAAAGTTTGTATTCCATGCTGACTTCCGTAAATTAATAACTTTACGTTAATGGGCGTGGCTAATGATGGAAACCACACTAGCACTAGTCAGCAGGGATGGAAAGCTAATATTTCACTAGTCTAGAGAGCAAAATGGACGATCCTTTATTAGGCTTAACGCTATGGCAGAGCCAGGAAGCAGAGAAAAACAAAAAGATTCGATCACAACAGCGAGGAAACAAAACTAAATCAAAGAGTAAAGACAAATCTAAGTCATCTCGAGCAGCTGTTGAAGAAACTGATCAGATTGAGGATATTCCTTGTATTCCTGACTCTAATCGTTTGCATGATGAGACTGGACTAACACCTAATGGGTGTGTCAATGATCTGGATGTGATTAATGAAAGAAGGGAAAGTTCCAAGTCATCCTCTAGTTCCGATAACTGTTTCCCCTGTCTTACTGGACTAGAGTTAGATCCAAAGAAGAAGTTAAATTTGAAACATGTACAAGAAGAAGAAGAAAAAGATGAAAAATGGAAGAGGGAGAGTGAGGAAAGAAGAAGCAATTCCTCTGAGAATATACCAGCTGATATTACCTCCTTATCGACCAGTCCATTACCACAGCTTCAGAGTTACTGGTTGCTGAGACTATTTGAATCCAATTTGTTTACAATGCATATAGCTATACAATATTTGTATAAAGAACGGGACAAAGATGTTCAAATTTACTTGGGAAAGAAACTATTTGTAAGTTTAATTCAATGTCACTGTTTTAATGTACAGCTGTTGATATGCATGTACATGTACATATATATGTACATGTACATGTATATAATATTCACCATTATATCCACCCTTTGAAAATAAATCTATACTGATAACATGATATAATTATTATATTATTATTAATTGAGCTTGGTAGCTTTGATGTGGTTGTTTAATATATACATTCTTTACCAAAAGGAGACCGTTAGAAAGACCGTTACATCAACTGTATGTCTGGTAACCAATGCTAATATTAATAATCTTTATTTTATGATGTTTTTAAAAATACTATATGATGACATAATAATTATGTTAGGCTCTAATAGTGGTACATGAACTTATAGTATATATTTCCTTATATGGGTATACAAAGAATTGATTACTCACTACAGTGTGTGTGAGAATTCTCTTGTTAAATATAAGTTATAACTGTTGTTACACTAATGCTGTCTGTCTCCTGTTAACGTTGTGTTAGATTTCTCTCTGATATGGAGGTCGGTTGTCATGGCAATTTTATCACATGTTTTAAAAATGACATATTAACTGATTGCCATGGTGACCATGTAATGATGTTGAGAATGTACCTTATTAAGTGGGATCAATAATAGTAAATCATTATGATGTCAGGTTGATATATATTTCTTTTGTTTTTTTGTATAGAGTTTTGATAACACAGATGTAGACTTCTACCTCCCAGAACTTGTGTAAGTCAACAGTTTGTCTTGACAATGTGTATACAATAGAGTAGTAATAGATTACACTATGTGCGTATTCTTACAAGGAAGGTTTCACTTCCCTCTTTCTTCCCCCACCTCTCTTTCTCTCTGTCTCTCCCTCTCCCTCCTCAGTAACATGTATATCCATCTTCATGATATATCTCCAGTATTACACAAGTATTTTCTTACAAGATGTAGACTAGATGTTTTGTTTTCTCTTAAGGTCGGTCAGTAGACACAATTACTCTAGTAGTACTACTGCTATTAATAGAGGAATGTCAAATAACTAAATGATATATATTTTCCTCTATAGCTTGCCTGGTTGTTAGTTGCTTATATTAGTGATAAATGGATACCAACAGCTGAATTACAAAGAGCTTCTAGAATGTTCTCTCTCATCAAAACTGAACAGATAAGACCTCCACCACCACCAGTATTAGCACCAAGGTAAGGTATCCATCTGTCCATCAATTGCTTTGATTTTATTTGTTCTTTCATTCTTTCTCTTTACTATTGCAGTGATAGTGAACTGGTCTCCAGACATTGTGTCTGTGGCCTTACTGCATTGTCCAAACAACATCATCGCTCATTATCTGCTAGTAACGGGAGTAGCTCTTTACCTCAATTGTCACTAGCAGAACAACATCATGGATACAGTAGTATTAATATGAGTGGAAAAAAGTATGTGCTGAAGGAATGTGTCTTTAAATGAATGGATGGATGGATGGATGGATGGATAAACACACTAATAGATAATAAATGATCTTTCTAATGTGATATTTTGTAGGTACCAGTGATAGGAGATCTAAGATCAGGTCAAGCTTTTGATTCTGGTTGTGTCTGTGATACAACCAAGTCCCTTTTACCTGGTAGTACTATCACTCACTGTCAATGTTCTGTAAGTACTATTGTATAATACAAAGTGATTGTATTAATGATGTCTTGATAGGCTCCAAGATTGTCTGCTCAAGACATGTTTATTCAGACTCTAGGACGTATATCGAATAGAATACTGAAATATTCAACTAGAGCACTAAGAAGTAATGTGTGTGTGTGTGTGTGTGTGTGTGTGTGTGTGTGTGTGTGTGTGTGTGTGTGTGTGTGTGTGTGTGTGTGTGTGTGTGATTTAATATCTACTGTACTAAATTTGATGCCCTGTTTCTTTTAGCTAACCAGTTATGTGCTGAGTTATCACAGTTCAATCTCAATCTTCCGGCGAGGGTTTGTCTCCCTCTTTACCCACCTACCCATCAAGTCCTACGTATTCCTCCCTCTGAAGCTGTAGTCTTGAATTCAAAGAGTAAAGCACCATTTCTAATTCTAGTAGAAGTAGCTGAAGTAGACGATACTTTTCTTCTCCTCTTCTTCAAAAGCAACTTGATGTTTCTCTTACCTGCTCTGGACTGTGAGTATATTATTTTTATCAAACAACCTTTATTGTCCACAACTAATTTCAGATCTCCTGAAGAAGCTAAAGCATTTTGTTCATTCAGAAGGACCCTCTCCTGCCAACACTAGAGTATGTCTTGTCACATGACAGTCACATGATCATTACATATGTTTTTTTCTAGGCTTCCTCTTTACCTAATCTTCGTTGTGGTACCTGTCTAGATACCATTTCATTGAGTTCGCTTGATAATCTTCATGTTAGTATTGTTGAGGAGAAACATGAGAAGGACATTGAAGATGAGGTAGAAGTTAGTAGTGAAGACAGAAGTGTCTCATTTGATAATAGCAGTGGTAAAGAAGATAGCGATAAGGAAGAGAGAGATGGATCACCAGTAAGTGTTTCAAATTAGTTTAATTGTTTGTGTTTACTCTCTCTTTCTCTCTCTCTCACTCACTCACTTTTAGGTAACATTCTCTGTTAGTGATATAAGAAGTCGTCTGTCACAAGAAATGCAAGTTCCAAAGAGACGTTTCTCACGTGATCCTGAAGATCCTTCTGGTAAGAATTCTTCTAATGTCTGAATTGTAAAGACATTGTATTACATATCAATCTGTTAATTATTAACTATTTACTGGTAGTTAATTAATACTTTGTATGTGTACGCTATTATATGTACTCATGTAACAAGTAGAAGTATGAAATGTGATTGTATGGATTCTGCTCTTTTCTATGGCAGCTGCTGCAATGAAGGAACTATGGGATGACAAAGTTAAGAGAATTAGAGAGACTTCCCCTTATGGTCACTTACCTAATTGGAGTATCCTCATCATTAATTGTATTACATGTTCATGTGCAATGAAATAATTCCTTAACTCATTATGTATCAGATTTGTTAGCAGCTATTGTCAAATGGGGAGAGATGACTTACGTCAGGAACTTGTGTGTTGGCAACTACTGGAACAATTTAAAAACATTTGGAAAATGGAGAATGTTCCACTCTGGATTAGACCGTGAGTACTTGGACGAGATTACTTGTAAGAGCCTATATTGTGTATGGGAGAATAAAAACGATAAAAACCTGCTTGATTGTCAGAGCTGGGGAATTAGCTCAAATGGTAGAGCGCTCGCTTAGCATGCGAGAGGTACCGGGATCGATGCCCGGATTCTCCACTTTTTTTAAATCCTTTTAACCCTGCTCTCTTTTTTTCAACTTTAGATATATGGTATTAGTGTTATCATCAGAAGGAGGACTAATAGAGCCTGTTTGTAATGCTATCTCACTTCATCAAATTAAGAAAGAGTTCAAAGGCTCACTGATCAGTTATTTTAGACAAGTATGCTACTAGTATTAATGAATTAATTGATATGATTAATTTGTTTACTGAAAGGAGTTTTGGAGATTTCAATTCAGAAGAGTTTCTCACAGCTAGACGGAACTTTGTCGAGAGCTGTGCTGCTTATTGTCTGATCTGTTTACATTATTCAAGTAAAAGACAGGTAAAACTCGCTTTAAAAACAAGTATAATGAAACAATCTAATATCTATTCTCTCTAGACACAACGGTAATATTCTACTAGATTCAGAAGGCCATTTAATACATATTGATTTTGGATTCCATATTGGCTAATTCACCAGGAAACAATATAAGATTTGAAAGTTCTCCTTTTAAATTGACACAAGAGTTTGTTGAAGTAAGTATAATAATAACTATATTATGAGCCATTATTTTGATACTTCCCTCATATTTCCCCTTAATTTATACACCTCTGCTTTCACTTCTTCACACTAACATGTGCTATAGTCTCTTTTGTTTAATACTATACACTTGTTTCAGTAACTTGCTTGCTAACACTTTTCACTGACCGCATCAGTAATAGTTTTTCATTGAACTACCTGTAGTATTGTAACATTTGCTATCTTTATTGTCTGTTGGTCTTACAGGTAATGGGTGCATTGGATAGTGACATGTACCAATATTTCAAGATACTCATGCTACGAGGATTTTTAGCGGCTCGAAAACACATGGATAGGATCATTAATATCGTTGAAATCATGCAAACAGGTTAGCACATTGTACACCAGTGCAGTCAAAGTTTACTATTATTGATACTACTATTATAAATATATTCTCTTAACAGTACTATGTATTTTTAACCCTTAACTAACTTTCATAGCTAAGCTGTATTATTTCCTTTCATAGGATCTCAACTTCCTTGTTTTGGACATGGTCCAACGACAGTTAAACAACTTCGTGATCGATTTCATCTTAGTCTTACAGAGGAGCAGTTAGAATTACTTGTCAATAATATGGTAGAATCTAGTATGTATCATTAACAACAAAACTCTATGACGGCTTTCAGTATTTTACAAACGGAATCTTATAGTATAAGTTTGTTATTGTTTTTATGACGTTACAGTATCATGTTGTGATATATAATAAACAAATTATTTTTCATCATTCAAATACTCTGTGGACTGATTTACATATTGTATGTCTATTTATTATTAAATGTACTTTATTATAGCAATCTTTATTTGGTTTTTGTAATTTGATAATGCAAACTCAGGTATTATAAATAAAATATATATATTCTATTTTGACGCTATGCCCTTACTGTTGTTACCACAATTCAAGCATTAATATAATACACAAAAACTTCATCTGCCTTGATCAGTAATGGTGTCAATAATATAAAAAAACAAACTCATTATCCACAATATATCACTCTACATGACAATTATCTATGATACAATTACAGTATGATGCCTATTTAAATAAATATAATATTAACTAAAGTGAAGAAGGAGACTAAGACAGTGTAGATTATAATGGTTCCTAAGGTGTAGTCTTGGTTTCTCTTCTATTTAGTTGCTTCCTTTAAGTAAGCTATAAGATCTGTGTGAGAGAGAGAGAGAGAGTGAGAGAGAATGGCTGGATAAATATCAATTTATTTTAATTACCTGCTCTCTCGTTGGCTTTCTTGAGACCTGCGAAAAACCATTTTAGTGCCAGGAATATATTTCTTTGGTGCTTCTAAATATATAAATAATGTATCCTCTCCCCACGTAATACCTAGTGAGAGGGAAAGAGACAAGTACATCAGAGATAATATGTAAAGTATTGCTGTACCTTTGCTCTTGTTGGCTTGAGTGTAACTAAATCCAGGCATTTGTCCTGTTTTACGTCCAAATAGACCAAAAAGATTGGGTCCAGTCTTGTGTTTGCCACCCTAAAAGACCAATTACATGTACTAGTTCAATCCCATTACTACATGTTAAATACTGGTTGAACCAGTTTGACAAGGTATACATTTAAATTACATTAAATGACAGGGCACCAGTACAAAGACCAGTTGATCCAGTCAAACAAGTAAAACTAGTTTATTACCTCTTCAAGTGTGTGACACTGGGCACATCTTTGTTTAAATATTTTTGCTCCGTTTGTAGGATTACCCTCTGGTATACCACTCATCTAGTAAGAAAAAGAAAGAAAATAGAAGTTTGTGTGGTATCTCTATAATAAAGGATATGTTTATGAGAAAGTACTAGTGGGTGAGATCAAAGTACACCAGTTTAAACATACTCTGATGATGACATATGATGTAATGATTGCATCATCTCTTTATTTACATTATTACAAACAACAATAGAGTTAGTATTCAAAGGCATTAACATGATACAACATGTTACAATTCACTATTCAAAATTCAAGTCTCTCACTACAATATGTTTGTTATAATGAAAGTACTACAGACAACTCAATTTATATCTAGTAGTCTAATACAAACATTTATATCTAGTAGTCTAATACAATGTTCTCATTAAATATTGGAGTAGAAAGTCACTGTTCTGAAATCAATGTTGTCTAACTGTCCCTCTAATCATCGTGTATTAACATTGTTAATTAATTATATTATATATTAATGAAATACCTTTGGGATTTAGATACGAAGTGTTAGAACGAGAAGTGATAAGAACTGCTAGAGCCCCTTTCCTCTAATTTTCACTTTGAGTTTTTACTGGAAATGATGTCTTCTTAAAGAGTCGCTTGCTAACTCGACGCATGCGCGTTGTCGAGCCACGCCCAATACCGCTCCCCTCACCGCCCAGTAATACAAAATAATGGAGAGGGCTCTCTCAGTGATTTGGGGTTACAGATATTCATGAGGATGTATTTCAACGTTGGAAGCAAGGTCAATATTGTAATGATTGCATTACAATTGTTACAAATTTTAATAATATTTTTTTTTGATTTTCAGGGTTTATTTTCAGTTCAAAGGAACCGCTAGCTTTGGTGCAATATAGTGGAGGACCATGTGCTGTACTAGCACCTGTTCAGGTAAATAATAGTCACGTGACTAGTGTTTTACTTAATACAGTAATAGTGTTTAAAATGTATTTAGTACATCATGGTAATCTGAATGAGGAAATACAATGTGATAATTTTTATATCACAGAAAGTTACTGTATAGTATTTGAAGTTAATCTTTGTAATGTGTGTGTATTTTTATTGCAGGCTTTTATTTTACAAAAACATCTTTATGAGAACAGACTAGATGATAGCGATCTAGAGAGCAGTGACTGGAAGAATTGTACAGGTAGAGCATTGTTAATAAATGATAGTATTTGATTAGTAAATGGACAGATGGCTTAGATGATCTTAAGAGATGGATCATTGTATCTTGAAATAGTGATGAGTAATTTTTTGACTAATAGCAATATAAAAATATAAATTAGAAATAAATACACAATTAGAATTAAAGTTTATTTATAGGGAATTATTAAACTCATGTTATATAAATCTAAATTATCCTTTCAGATTCAAGTGTTCATAACTTAATGTTGTTTAGCATTGAGTCATATATTAAAACAAGCTAGTACTAATGGCAGCTGTAAAATAGCAGTACTTGGTGACAAAACTCTCAACTTGCCGGGTACTGAAACAATAGAGAGAGCAACACCCCCCTACAAAGATTGGAAACTAACAGCGCTTCTCGTACAAATACTGAGATTGGACTCAAGAGGAAACACCCATCTTCCTTGACAGATCCATCTGAGGAAGGCTTTAGCAGCAAACGAGACTCCATGTCTGGGGACTCTCCAATGCAATATGAAAGCATTACCATGGCAACAACTGAGTTAATTCCACAAGGTGCAATAGAATCTCTAATGAGACGAGCAGAAGACGATAGACAAAGAAGTAGGACTCATGAAAGTGGGCGGCAAAGTGACATTGGACTTACTGTCATCAGCTTTATTTAATATTAATAGATCAGACCCTGAGAACCCATCATCATCTACTTGTCATAATGAAAGTGGGTGTGGTCAACCACGTATTACACAAGACTTCTTATCATCAACTTTATCTAACGTTAAAAATACAGGACAAGTATTATCAATTCAGAATCATCTGCTGATCAGAAAATATCACAAGCTCCACCCACTACACATTTGACACTTCCGCTTTTCACTAGTGTGACCACACCTCCTAGTACATCATTACAAGTTGTTGATAGAACCTCTAAGAAAGGATTGAGAACAGACTCCAGTCAATTGTTTCATCTTAATACAAGGTTAATATTCTAAATATATGTATATATATATCAAATAATATATGTATAATATATATATGTACATGTGTAGTTACCTTCACCCTCGTAGGATTGTGATTGTCCAGATGAGACTAGTACTATAAAATGCTTACAACATAATATGGTAGATTGGAAGGGACCATTTGGAGTCCTTTTATTTCTCTACTCGGTTTGTTCTTACTAAAGTAAGTGTTTTTCTCTCTCATTGATACATCTCTCCATCCCTCATTCATCCATACATCTCTTAGTTCATCTATGTTCCATTTATCTATATTCGTCCATTACAGGGTGTTGATAAAATTTTAGAAGAGAGAGAAGAAGCTGAACAGACAGCCTCTAATTGACCCTTTACATGGACGACGGCAGGTTAGGGTTAAAAATAAAGTCCCATCTTCATTTCTTTCTCATGCAGTCAGAGTCTAATTAATTTCTTACTTGTCGGGGGGACGAGCAGTTACTAATGTGTTTGATTTAGATAAAGATCTTGGGCGGAAATTAGTAAGTGATATAATAATGCAAATCTGTCGTCTATCCATGGTTTTAGAATTACAAGGCATCCCTCAGCAATCTAGCGTTGGTTTTCTTACAATACTTGAAGCGCTACGATATTGTGAGGTAACTCCTATAATAATAAGTTATAACTACATTTTATGATCTTATAATTAAGGTTGGATCATTTCTCAAGGATCCCTTCATCCTGTCTGGTTAATAGGAAGTGAGACACATCTCACTGTCCTCTTCTCAACGGTAAGTCACAAGATTAACTGACCAAATTTGTTACTAAAGATTTTCCTCTTTGCTCCTGTTTGCTATGTTTGTTTTAATCAGGAGACCTAATTGACATCATCAGATGATTCACAGACAGTTGCAAAAAGAGAATTTGCTTCCTTTGGATCAAGAAGGTACACTAAGAGATCAAAGACTAAATACATATATATTATATATTCTATATTATATATTATATATTGTATATTGTTATATTATATATTGTTAATTATAATATTATATATTGTTATTATATATTATATATTGTATATTATATATTATATATTGTATATATATATTATATATTGTATATTATATATATATATGTATTATATATTATATATTGTATATTATATATTCTATATTATATATTGTATATTGTATATTATATATTATATATTATAATTATATATTGTATATTATATATTATATATTATATATTGTATATTGTATATTATATATTATATATTATATATTATAGGGTAGTGGCTTTATCGCTACCAGTTTATTAGGAGAATTATTGAGAAAAATTAGATTTGGAAACAGATTCTGATTAGTGAGTTTTATTAATTAATTAATTAATGACACAGGCGATAAATGAATGGAAATCTGGTACGAATAAATAAATGTATGGACGAATAGTTGAATGGATGGACAACCTAATAAAGGAACAATTCACAAGAAGTTAGTACTAATATTATTTCTTTATAGTGTCCATTATATGGAGTCAAGATTAGATCCAGAGAAAATTGGCATTATATTGTTAGAAAACTTTCTAAAAGAGTTCTTCCCATTATCCGTAAGAGAGTAAATCCTCTTATATTAATAATAGATTAATTATTAACAGATGGAGTTTGATAAACCAAAGGCATTTCCTCTCTAGCATTACAATGGTCTACAACCAGCTGCTACAAGAAATGAGGTATTAAAAGACAAAAACAAAATTCTATGCACCCATTACAACAGCAGCTGTAAGATGTGCGAGAAACTTTCTCAATGACTTCATAGTAAATTATAATATAAAGTGTCGAGAGTATTGTTTACCAGTAAAATAGAATTAAGGAAACTCATTTTGGTTATTGTAGGGTTTGGGCTTAATGTGTAATACTATTGATAGTAGAGAATTAGTTTATAATTGCATTAATAATATTATACCTCACGTCTGATTCAACAAGATGGCTGCCTTCTTTTTAGCCACACCCATTATTAGAGGTCTTTACTATCCTGTTAATGGTACAATTTTACTATTAATATGTTTTCTCTATCTCCATTTGTTTTATTATATATCTATTTCTAAGGTCAGTTGTTCAAGGTAGTGCAGTCATACTTGGTGAAGAAGGTGGCACTAGTACAGAGACAAGTCTTTTAAATGGTCTTCATACAAAAAAGCCAGCGTTAATAGTACATTGGGACTGTCAAACTGAACCTAAATTCATTTAGTAGTTAATGTTATTTTTAACAATAAAAATATTTCTTACTAGTATGTTTAAAATGAGAAATACAATACAAAATTATTTGTTATTTTTACCTAATAAAATAATTAGAGATATTGTTAACTTGACTAAAATCCTCGACCTTCATTATAATACCACATAAAATGTAGTACTATTTATTCAATGTTGTTAACCTACAGTAAATAATACTTAACAAAAGATTATAATTACATTTAACAATTATAAATTAAAGTGTTTGACTCAATCTGTTATGAGTATAGGATTTCCAACAGCTGTTATTATTTTAATATTTTCTTTTATGAAGGAATGTATAAATTATATACAATGCTGTGTGTATGGCATGGACAAGAAAATTTTACATGAAATGAAGAATGGAGTGAAGAACTAATTCAAAAAAACATGTAACATTATTATCATAATATCTATGACAAGTTATAATGAAGTAAAATATCATATGTATACACAATATAAATTATATAATAATATTATTTACAACACATTTCATTTGAACACACACAAAATTAATGAAATAGTTAGTATTAAAAAAAGCCTTCAGCTGTCTTGATTCTTGGTTTAATTGATGCATATCCCTGAAGTCCATTGGGACCAAATATATCTGCTAGAGGGTCTGATGATGTCTTGGAAGGTTCGTATCAACTTGGAAACTTTTAAAGGGGTTAAAATGGCGCCTGGATTTGCTGCAAAAGTCTCCTCAAAAAATTTAAAACAAAGCCCAGAATAAGGTTGAGGTTTTAGGGGAGGTTTACGGACTTGGAACCCACCTGGTTGAATGGTTTGAATCACCAGGTGAAGTTGTTGAAATTGGCTTCCATGGATTCATTCTGCTCTGGTATTGTAGGCATATGACGTAGGTCTGTTGTGGTTTGAATTAGTTGTTGACATGCCATCAGTAGAGAATGAATAAACAGGAAGACTTGATGACGAGGCATTATTTGTGAATTGGTGTGTCTTTTAGAGTTAAATAAATGTCCTTACCAGTATTGGAGAGAGTATTAGCTGCTCCAGGATCACTTATTCGCCGTGAAGTATCAATTAAGGCATCTGCTATGGACGAAAACTGAAGTCATCTAAAGGAGAAGAACGAGAATCTAACTCAAAAACATCTCCTTTTGTACTTGAGGAAAAGTTGTTTGATTAGAGTCTGTAACATATCGAACTGCTTCAGTTGGATTCCTCTTTTTACGCGGAGGAGGGATAGGGGGCGGGGATGGTGACTCTATATTCATTTCTCAACACTTCCCAGTGTACTAATTGGGAATGGATCCACTGCTACCACTACTGGAACTATGATAGAGGCGGAGTCAGTCTCGCCTTCGTCAACATAGAGGGTCTAATAATGACGGGGTAGGCATCCTCTCGGTAATTTTCTCCTAACATCCACTAATTGTCCGTCACTACTTCAATAGAGTCCTTACTATCGATACTGTTTGATTCATCTTCAATGCTTTGTTGATGATGTTGAGACAATGATAACAACATCCCACTGGATGGTGTAGAAGTATCTATTAACGAGAGACGTTTCTCTTGAGCACGAAGAGTTTCATGTAATCTAGTAAGGCCGGCAAGTGTTTTTCATAAGGAATAACTGGAGGAGGTTCCCGTGGCTAAGAGAAAAGGAAACGTTGTGATTATCAATAATGTTATCATCATTTATATTGGTAGAAGGCCTACAAAGTGAATCAGATGAGATTGATGAACCTGTGACCTTTGATAACTAATAACAAAGACACTGTATTATATCAACTAAGATACTAGAGTAATATTACCAGTGTTATATTTATAAGATAGACAGACTAGAGTAGTTATACAATAGACATGTCATTGACTATGTAAGTATGTATAAGAAGACAGACTAGAGTCATTTATCCACGTACCATGTAGTATGGACCATAAAAGTTGTCACTATTTTGGTATTATAAATTACTTACTCTAGTTTGTCGTCCATCGAGTGTTAGTGACTTGGTACTTCTATTAATCCTGGACTACTTTGTAATGAGGTTATAGTATCACCAGGACCTATTTTTCTCCTAATTTTAATAATTACACATAACAAGTAATGACTGCTTATATAGTATTTAGTCCTCATCCATCCATCCATCTATCATCTATCTGTCTGTCCATTGGTCCATCCATCCATCCATCTATCTGTCTGGCTGTCCATTGGTCCCATCTATCTATCTGTCTGTCCATTGGTCCTATCTATCTATCTGTCTGTCCCATTGGTCCAATCCATCTCTGATCCATCCATCCATCTATCTGTCTATTGGTCCATTATTCCATTTCCTGTCCATCCATTTAATTCTTACATTAGTTCTTGCTCTAAATGCATTTTGGTATCTTTCATTAGTGACTTTGTATTTTTAGCTACTTTTGTGCTATGCTTTATAAGACTTTCTATAAACTCATAATCAATTAATTATTATTATTACAGAGACATACTTTTCATATCTTTAAAAGCCTCTTTCATATGATCCGAGGACCACTTACCGGCCTTTAATTCTGGCAAAAAATAAATAATTAATGCACTTTTATTAGTTATTTTTAACCCTTACTTCCTCAAAATAATAACTTCATCATCAAACAAGTCTCTCTCTTTATTGACGCTAGTCTATTAATACGACATTTTATAAATTGTTGGAAAATGTTGAAAATGTAACAAGTTTTTCTAAAAACTCCTCCATGTGAACACGAGACTTGAGAAAACTACAAGAAGAGAATGAAAGTTAAACAATGACAGAATTAATAATAATAGACTTAAGAAGTCATCAAAGTGATTTACAATGTCAAAAATACTACTATCCTGTCATTGTCATATTATTGGTTAAACTAGTGACTGTAAGTATATTCAGCAGCTGGGAGAATTTATGACATCATTACAACTCACTATCTACTACAATCAGTGTACATATACATGTCATGTACATATACAGTACATGTTATGGTTCACAAATGATTAACTATGTCTTCCTTAATAAACTGATAAGGTATGTAAACTACAGCTGGTACAAAGAGTCTATATGTGCCCACCTTCTTTGGATTATATAGACAATTTATTGTTTATCTAGTACTTACGCTTCTCATCAAAGGGTAACTTCTGAGTCTCCTTCTCTCATTTTTAGTGCGATCGATATCCACCTAACAATGCTACGTTAGCTTGTAAGAAAGCACGTGTTGCAGTATCTCCATATGCTGATGAACTCTTTTAATGGCATTCTTTAACTGTGAAGAGATGTCCGGGGGTATCTTGAGGAGGTCCTCATAGTAAGGGGATTCAAGTTCAACTTTGGTCAATGTCTAAGATGACAGCATCGTGATGGGCATTGAACGGACTTGTTCCATCATAGAGGAATGAATACCCATTAAAAAATGGCATTGGTGCTCTGGAGAAGATAGTAAGATAGATCAGGATAGATGGATGGAGGGATAGATTGATGAATTTATAGATGGATGAATGGGAAAGGACAGACAGACAGACAGAGGTAACTTACGTGCAGTAATCAATAAGATGAGGAGGAGTAATTGGTATAAAAATGTGTTGCCTAATGTGAAGAGAGAGGTCATGGAGAGAGAGAGATAGAGAGAGAGAGGGAGGGAGGGAAAAGGAGGGGGAGAGAGAGAAACGTAAACTTACCAATTGAGAGGAAACAGTAATAAAAGTGAACCATGTACTGCAGCAGAGAGCTAGAGAGAGAGAGAGGGAGAAAGAGAAAGAGAAAAGAGAGAGAGAGAGAGAGAGGAGAGAGAGAGAGAGAGAGAGAGAGAGAGAGAGAGAGAGAAAAGAGAGAGAGAGATCACACACAAACACCACATAACTCAATTAGTTATCACTTACAATCAAAATATACTACAAAACTTGTACAAATTAATTGATCAATTCATTAAACAAATTCTATTACATATTTAATAATTTTAATAATTCCTGATCTATTATCGTAGCACTCATGAACAAACACAATTGTTAATTGGTGGGTGTGTCACTTACATTTGTTTAACTGCTGGAAGTGATAATAATTCTTCTCTCAAATAACATACTACAAAAAAAAAACAATAACATAATTAATGTGGGCATGTATAATTGAATGGCGTGGCTAGTCCACCTGCACAGAAATATAGATCAAACAGGGACTTTTGTACCATTTGGTTGCTAAGCAGCCATTTAATACAGGAAACCAACCATAATTCATATCCTAATAGTACAACACCACACAGTCCACATATCCTCCTTAATGGCTGGCTTTAAAACAGAGACCATTTCTAACTATCAAACCTTAATTGACACTTCTCAGTACATAATAACTAAACTAATAATATGGATACTCACTTTGCAAAGAGACATAAAAAGGATGACTTGATGATGTAATGTGGGATAAAATAGTTAAGTTATGCTGTAATAGAACAAGATAAATTATGTGCACATGTTAATCACATGTTAAACACATGTAAAATATGTTAGTACAGTACATGTGTAACAAGTGACAATACAGATAGTAAATATGTCCTTACATCAGTGGGGTATTTCTGGTAATCTCTTATGATTAGGAAGTGGGAATGTATAAGCCTGACAAATACAGAGAGACAGAGAGAGAAAGAGGAGAAAGGGGAGAGAGAGAGAGAGAGAGAGAGAGAGAGAGAGAGAGAAAGAGAGAGAGAGAGAGAGGAGAGAGGAGAAACATACTATATTATCTAGTACTCAGACATAAAGGGTTAATATTAGGTTAAGTTACTACTAAATTATTTAGAAAGTAAAGTCTTATAGTACTATTGATTACTAGATGAGTATATTATAATACAATATAGTTTGATTAACTGGATCAATAGTTTAGCTTCCAACTAACACTCTTGATCCTCTCATATACTAAGTCATTATTATAATGATATCATTATACCAAATATGGTAATAGTAAAGCTACTACTATTATTACATGTACCTACCTGTCCAGTACTATTCCCTCTGGTATAATGCTCATTATTGTTTCTGTACTTAAATCAGGTACAGGATGTTTTGTGTAGACTAGTGAGAAATGGCTCTATTAGTTCAACCTGGGAGGAGATGGGGGAGAGAGAGAGTGTGTATGTAAGAACATCAATATAAATCTTTACTTGATGGTCTAGATACATATCAGCCAACTTGTCCAATTATTCTATAGAAAACTTTAAAACCATGGGAGATCACTAGAGGAAGAGAGAGAGAGAGGGAGAGAGAGAGAGAGAGAGAGAGAGAGAGAGAGAGAAGAGAGAGCAAAGCAATGAAAATAAAATGCTATAATAATTATATAATACTTTGATGTCAATGTTCTAGACCTGACAGAAAACCAGATAAAATATAGATACATTAACAAGTTCTAATTATCTGTTTATCTGCCAATAGTCTAGTAACTTTTAATATACCAAAGTTTAATAAACACAATGTGTGAAAGAAAACAACAACATTGTGTACTCAACACTATTGGTTGGTAAAAATAAAAATAATGACACTAATAATATCATTACAATTACTATATACAGCTGTATCAGGAATGCCTGGAAAACCCCAACTATTATTTGTATAACAATGCAGTAAATTAATAATGGAGGGATATTATTATTAAAGGATGTGGTGTTTGTTTACTCAGAAAACATGAAACATACATCTCCTCGAGCTGGATAGCGACAAAAACAAAAGAAATGTTCCTTCCAGATCTGTGAGACAGAATGTGAAGTGTTCTTCAACAGTGTTACTGAGAGAGGGGAGAGAGAGAGAGAGAGAGAGAGAGAGAGGAGATGAGAGAGAGGAGAGAGAAGAGAGAGAGAGAGAGAGAGAGAGATTGAGGAGAGAGAGAGAGAGAGAGAGAGATTACATTGATATAAGTAGATGACATTATACAGGACTAACTTGTTGTTCTCTCTGTAGGAAAGACAAATTTTGGTAAGTTCTTTTTAGTATCCTGTACATAAAAATAATTAAAGTTTATTCAAAATTAATAATTATTATAGAAATATTATATCAATCTGTTTGTTTGTTTTACCTCATCAAACTGATAATCCTTAGGGAATAACATTTTCATCTCTGGGTCTGTAGAGAGAGAGACACCACATAATGATTGTAAGTAATAGATACATGTAAATCATGTAATCATGTATCTATATAGTTGACTCCACCCACTATGATAATAATTGTTACTATAGATAGTCTGATCCACCTCCAAATTAATATACTACACACACACACAACAACTCTTTTACTAATCTTTGATGATAAATACTAATATCTCCTCTACACAATACATATATGATATAGTACACTCCGCCATCTTTAGGTCGTTTATGTATATCTACATAAACACTCAAATATGCACTTGGGTTCTCTAATGGGAAGGAGGAGGGAGGGGAGGGAGAGGAGAGGAGAGAGAGAGGGAGGGGAGAGAGACAGAGAGAAATTGAATATACATAAAGGCAAGTTGAAGATAACATGTACACATATTTAGTGTATTAGTATTGAAAACAAGCTTTCAATGTTATCATTTTCAAATTTACAGTAACATGATATCCATCAACACTATAATAAACGATACATTCTAACTTTCAAGAATGTCTACATAATTGAATCTATTAGAACATTAGTACCATCAATAACTAACTACTGCCAATTGTTCTGATATTTTTATATGCAAACACAGTCTACAATGAATAGTTATTCTCATGAGTCAGACAAATATCACTCATACCATAGTTAAAATAAACTTCATAAATGCCTTATACCTTACCATTACTACACAGTATGGTGGTAAACAGCCCGTACAATAAAAGCTATTACAATAGTGATGATTGGCCTGTAGAGTCTAGCCTTAAACAGTGTACATACACACACAGTACATGTTGTGTATACTCATAAGCCAACCATTAATCTCACAGACATACCATAAAAGGTAGGCATCATAAAAACATTGACTAAAACTCAAAGGAAATCAGACCAGCTACTAGTAGAGGACACTCTGTGATCACGTGACTTATTTTAAACAGACAACTTAGAAATATTACCAGATGAGACTTTTATAAGATTTAACAATCACCAAACATCTAGACATTATATCTGATGTGGCCTTCTATTAAAGAGGTTATTACTACAAAGCTTAAAATTATACCATGATCTGGTATCTTTAATAGTGAGATATCCTCATAGACAGGTTCCATTGCTAGTTACATCATTCAGTAACAATAGCTTTATCCCATTAGTGATTAGTAATGATACATGTCCACACTTATAGATTATAAGTATAGTGACACTTAGTTCATAACAGTGATACATGCACTACATGTTTTGAAGTACATGTACATGTATGTGGTACATGTACTACATGTTTTTGATGTATATGTACATGTACTTCATGTATTGTGGTACAATGTACATGTACTTCATGTATTGTGGTACATGTACTACAGGTTTTTGATGTATATGTACATGTACTTCATGTATTGTGGTACATGTACTACATGCATTACATGTATTTGTTGGTATTTTAGCCCCTACACAAGTAATACTAAGTATAGTAAGGGGGAGATATGTTATATATGGGGTGTGTGATAAGAACAGTGTCAATTCAAGGATGATATCATATCAATTAACACTATCAGATCTTTTTAGTTATAAATTCTATTTTAGATACTATATAAAACAAGTCTAACTTGATAAAGATTGAAGTAAGTGTATATAGACTATAAAACATTATAGTAATCTGTGACACTGTAGTCTATGGTCTAAAAGAACAATATTTGATTTTAAGGTAACAAGTAGTACTACAGGATTAACCATTATGTGGTAAAGTTCACAATATATTGAGTACTATAATATGTATATTATAACTATTAATATAATGAATTTGAAGGAATCTATGAGGTTATCTGTTGTAAATCTATTCTTTAACTCCTTCATTAGCAACAGTCTATTACATTATTAGAAGTTGACAATCAGTAAACCTCTACAATATGCTACTACTATATATAGCCCTCCATAATGGGTGAGGTGAGTACATTATATGGCACACTAAACTATACCAATAAGCTTACAGATGACAAGACAATTAATGAAATACATAACTAATATTATAATCAGAAAATAAACAAATATGGAATTTTGACATGAATTCTCTACTACTGGCTTACCTTATTCTAGAATCCATTCCACTCAACAGCCACCCAACCCCTCAAACGCGTTCTGATCACTCTAAAGTTACTTCTAGATTATACACAGAAGACTTTTACAATCAACAAGAGATATTGACAGCTATGATATCTGGCCAATGCTGTATGTCTTCCTCTCACTGGTAAAATAAACGGAAGTGCACGGAGTTAGTATTCTTTAAAGGGCTGGACCTCAACAATTGGTAATCTGAACCAGGCTCTGGTTCTTGGTTTCTGATCACTGGAATCAACGTTTGTTGTCATATGATAATCACGTGCCTTTTAATTAGAAAAAATGGCAGATTATGAGGATGACAACAGTTCATTAGGACTGGTGGTGGTAAGTTTAGTACTATGATAGTTAATGGATTATTGTAAAATTTTATGATTTAGGATGAAAGAAAAGATGAATTCTATGCTGTAAAAAATCACAGGTGCTCCACGAGAAACCACAGTAGATGATGTTCGCAAATTCCTTAATGACTGCTCAGTCAAAGAAATTTGTTTTGGTGTGGATGACAAGGGTTGGACAAATGGTAGTATCTTTGTTCAATTGGAGAGCCAGTTTGATTTTGAGAATGCATGTCTTAAAGATGGTCACCAATTACGATGGCAGAAAGTAGTGTGTTTAATGATCACCAATAAAGCTGATTATGATCGTGGAAGGGCGGAGTTTCTCATTTGAGTCACCTGACATTAGGGTAATTGAATAATAATAATAAATGTTTATTAAATATTACATGTGCATGTACTATTGTTGTTGTTTACATGTATTAATATTACATGTACATGTACTATTGTTGTTTTTTACATGTATTAATATTACATGTACATCTACTATTGTTGTTACATGTATTAATATTACATGTACATGTACTATTGTTGTTTACATGTATTAATATTACAGGTACATGTACTATTGTTGTGTTTGCATGTATTACTTGTACATATACTATTGTTGTTTACATGTATTTATAGGAAGACCTATTCAAAGAGGTCAACCAGTTGAGTCTCATGAGGAAGAATCTTATTTTATTCGACTCAGAGGTCTTCCTTTTTCTGCAATGGCGTCTGACATATTAGACTTCCTTGGAGATGTTGCTGTACGTAATGGAGATAAAGGCAGGTCCATTTCTCATTTGGTTTTGATGGGCGTGTCTCAGGCGAGGCCTATGTCGAGGTTTGTTCCCCTGAGGATATCCTAACGTAAAGCCCTTAAACACGACAGGGAGCATTTGGGAGGGCGGTACATAGAGATATTCAGGGCTTCCAGGGCTCAGTTCGAGTGGGATTGTCGCGGGTCAGAGGGGTCAGGGGGGTCTGGAGGTGTGGTCAGACTACGGGGGGGTACCATACGGGTGTTCAAAAGAGGATGTGAGGGACTTCTTGCAAGGTTGGGTTGTTATAATGTCAAATGAATACCATATATTATGGTTTGAATTACATGTTGTTACATGTACATTAATAATGACCTATGTCTGGTTGGAGTGATTTAGTGAGACTGTTCTTCTGTTAAAGCTAATTTTCTTACTGGCTATAAAATTAGAAGTGATTTTATTTGACTGTATTTAAAATGATATGACTACTTTTGTAATGTGTTCATATTTCAAACAAGAATTTAATGAAATAATTTAAATACTGATGTAATTTTATTGAACTAATAGTTGAAGGAAAGTGGCAATAAAACAAGGATATGTTATTAATAGTTTAGTTTGTTTGTAGTTATTTCTATCATAGTAATATTACAGTAGATGAAATTGATCCTAGCATACATTAGCTGTCAATAGGAACGATTTATTATACTTGTCACTTCTAATTCTTGTATACAACAATAAAATAAAACACAAAGATTGAACTTTGAGTATATGTGTGTGTGTGTGTAGTACCCTTTATTTTGTGATATTATGTTGTAGGTATAAAAATAGCGGAGAATGGTATTACAATACAAACTAATGAATCAGGTCGTGAAACTGGTGAGGCATTTGTTGAATTAGAAAATGAGGAAGATGTAGGAAGAGCTTAGATCGACACACAAAAAAAATGATGGTCACAGGTAAAGGCACCCAATATGATTATCAATATTTATCTTTCCCTCTTTGCAACTCTCTCTCTCTCTGTCTCTTCTCTCTTCTCTCTCTCTCTCTCTCTCTCTCTCTCTCTCTCTCTCCTCTCTCAGATACATTGAAGTATTTCGTACTACATTTAATGATATTAGACCAGTGGCTGATCGATGGGCAAGATATTCTCGACCATCTCCTTATCCAGGTCGTGGTGGACGTGGGAGAGGCTATAGCAGTCCAAGTGATGCACATCATAGTAGTAAGTCTCCAAGATGACTGACTAGTGTATTGTTGTCCCATTAGAGGTGCTGGGTACAAGTTTGGAGGTGGGGCATCATGGAGAGAGACTACGAACGAGATAGTCAAAAAAGTTATAGTGATGGAAGGTATTATGACGACTCAAGGTATTCAGAAGGAAGAGGTGGAGATGGGGGTGTGGCCTACCCATCTATTAGACCTTCAGAATACGGTACTATACATTACTGACTTATATACATGACTCTCTTATTTTAGTTAGTTAAATATACTGAACATACTGTTCGTATGAGAGGACTTCCCTTTTCTGCTACTGAAGGGATGTGTTTGATTTTTTTTCTCCACTGTTCCTACTAAAGTATCTATTGGACTATGATTCTTATGGTCGAGCCTCTGGAGAAGGAGAGGTGTGGTTTAAACAGTCATGAAGATGCTATAACAGCAATGAAGAAAGAAGAAGTCATATAGGTAATATTGTACTACAGTCTACAGTATAAGATGATATATTATATACTAGGATCAAGATATGTTGAGTTATTTCTTCACTCTAAGTCATCTCTGTTCAAACAATACTCCTCATCACAACAGTCTTATTATAATAAACTGGTCTACATCTACTACTAGTAGTGGTAATGATCAATATGGTAGCTATCAATCTATAACTCCAGTATGTTAATATAAAATACTAATAACATCAAAAGAAATACTATCTCTTTCATATAGGATCCTCGTACTCAAAACCAGTCTAGACCTCAGTCCTATTCTTCATATCCTCATACCCAATCCACTAGTTATCCAGCTCCAGTCCCTTATGGCACTAGTAGTAGTGGTACAATGAACTATTCTACTCAACAACAAACACAATATGGTCAACAAGGAGGAGGAGTTTATAGTGGACAAACTTATAATAGTACACAACATACTTACATCAAGTTCATCATGGTAGTAGAGATATCATCTACACACACACACACACATACACACCCACCAACATAGTAATGATATAATACTTGTCATCTCATAATGTGTACACTCAATGATACTGGATTGAAAAAATGTCTTTGTTGAAAAATAATCAGACTTTTACAAAACTAATTAAATAATTAAAGGACACACCATCAGTCAATAAATAGTTCACTATAGTAATAATAATAATAATAATAATAATAATAATAAACTAAATAAAGGTCAAATAAATGAACAAAAGTTTAAGTCAACATGTTTATCATCAGATTGAAGACACTCTTACATTGATGATATTAAGAATAAAACAACTTTTATAAAACTATAAAGAAGGACACACATTAGATCAGTCAAATTTACAAAAACAAAAGTAAATAAAAGCAGTCAAATTAAAGGCACATCATAAGAAAATTTAAAGGGGAAAGATATGGCATCAGACAAAGTCCTTTTTTCCAAGGTATTTGGAATATACCTTAGGCTCACTCAAAAACTGTTGTATCTTGACAGCTGTTGATTTTTGGTCAACAATAGATCCTTCAACAGCTGTGATGACGTTTCCCAAGTAACATCAGTTGACCTGGTATTCATCCAAGCCTCAAGTACTTCATATAATCGTGTACTGTTTGTCTTGTTACTTTGAGACAGACCCTCCAAATCACTGTGTTCAACTTCAAGTGCTACTCCAATCATTTTCCATTATGTTGATACAAGCTAATAAATCAAGTAAGTCACGAGGAACAGGTACTTTCTTTAAAATGGCAGAGATATCTGTGTTAATAAGAGAGAGAGAGAGAGAGAGAGACATAATTGAACATGTAAATAATATGTACAAACTACAATATATAACAATGAATTTTGTAGTTTGAAAAAAACAAGTAATAGTTAATATAATAGTCTACCTACAACTATAAACTATTGTCATGTACAACCTGTGGTTTAATACAAGACTACTATCATATAGTAAAGCTAACAGTAAAATTGTTAGTCTTTGATAAACTTGTGGAGTACATGAAGACTTCATGGTGTGTACTAACTAACAATAAATTGTTATTAAACTTGTGGTATGAGTAATGAGTGAGTATATGAAATGTGATGAGTATGAGGGAATTTTATATTATCTCCATATATGGTATTATCATTAATATTGGGGATTTGTTAAGACAAGGAAATACTAATTGTCTACAACTAATGAATAAATTATAATAACTAAGTTACAAAGATCTAAATACACATCATCTTATTACTAGTTATTAAGTAATAACTTACTAACCTTGTTGTTCAATAGGTTTATCTGAACTAGTCATCTCTACAGCCATGGTACTTGACGTGACTGGTTAATATCAGTTCATTAATGCACATTTCTCACAACATGTTAGTTTTTTTCTGATCTTCATTAGGACGACAAAGATGATCATTGCGTTTTTATGTATCATACAATGAAAACACTCTTGAGGTATTGATAGAGTAAGTTTGTATTGGAACTTCTTAAACAACAGCTTTCACTCCTTCTTTAACTGAATGTCTAATAACACAACATTTGTTAGAAAGGACCAGAGTAATAAATCTCTAAACCAATAAATAGCATCAACTAATAAACAGCACCTCCTGGACCAATACAGTCTAACTGGATAGCATTACGATATGTGGATTACCAGATCAAGATCAAATTGTGGTGAAGATTTGCGAGTGAGAAGGTTGACAACCAAAGCAGGAAAGAGACCTTGAGGAAGTGACTTCATATCCCACGTCAAAATGAGAGGGTCTGTATTAGATGTAAAGATGGCTTAGAACTTTCTGAGAGAGTAGCAGTAGGAAGGACACTTGGAAGAAAATACTTTCCTGGCTGAGGTAGAGATGGCAATGAATAAAAACATCTTCCATTAACTTTAGAAAATCATCACATTGAAAATCAGCAGAAAATCCTTGTGATAAGCATGATTCTAACAATCTCTTTTCAAAGATTCCTTCCTTCTTGAGTTGTTTGTGAGCTCCTGGAGGAAGATCAATATCACATTCTTCCTCTAAATAATCCACAGCATCAGCAAAAGAGATACTAATCAACTCAGACAGCTTATCAAAAAGTGGCTGTGGATGTAGGAATACAACATTAGGGAGGACTTTGTGAAAGTAAAGGAAGATAGTCAGATCATGATAATACTTCAGGGCTCCTTCAACGTCATGAACATCCATCTTCAATGCTGCACCAATCTCCAAACATTTAGATTTGCTAATGATCATGGTATTATGGATCTTGTGTAGTTGGTCTAAATCTAACTGGAAACAAGAACCATCTAGCTGGGATTTCTGCTTCAATGTAAAACTGACATATTTTCCGACGAATTATATTGGCCATTTTAACCTCATCATTTCCTCTGCCAATTGCATTGACTGGAAAGATGACTTTCTCTCTCCCTTCACGGTAATTTAATCGTACCTCATCAAATCGTTTCAGAGTGGACCAAAGGATAGCATCTTTATCATCCAGAAACTCACTACAATCACTAATCTTATCATAGTATGTACCCAGTACTATATGGATGAGGCTCAGTGTGGGAAAATTTGCTGTAAATGTTACGAAGATTAGGTGGATTTACAAGATGATAGTGAACGAAATGATGCTTCAAGAAGTTGTAGGTGTTGCCATCTGTCGTTCCACTGGCTCACCAATTTGTTTTCCTCTAACACTGAAGTAAAATTTGGGTTGATCTTCAAGCTTCTCATTTAACTTGAGTGTAAGAATGTTGACTGGATTATAATGTAGCAGAGCAGGAGCAATATCTAGGAATGCAGCCTGACCTCCAGAATCTATAACATAGATCCAGTGAGTGTTATAAAGCTCATCAGACTTTGATACAATAGGTAATATTTGAGCTACCTTCTCTTTTGCTGGAGAATGTGAAGTGGGTAAGGAAGTTACTTCGGGGCTTTCTTTGGTAGGTGTGGTCAATACAACATTTCATGATCTATATCATCATCATCAGTATCATCATCACCAGATTCATCAGTCTGTAAACTGTTGTACTATATCCCTTCTGACATGATGGTTTAGACTTGATACCTCCTTTCATCGTTCTAGTAACCATAGCTTTTAGAGACTCTAGTCTACCTTATCCCAACACTGGGTACTAGATGAACCAGTTGGTTATACTCCCTGCTACAAGACCAGAAATCTCTACCTTCCTTACTTCAGGCGCTTTGAGGACAGGAGTACTATGATGGTTGTCAGGTGGAGGTTCATGAGTCGTAACTTGATAATTAGAGGACTTTCCAGTAGCTGTGGCACCAGACAAGGGTAAGTTTGGTCCCATTAACAGTGACATAGCCTTCATCAAGAGCTTATCCAGGTAAACCAGAATAATCTAATGATAAAAATAATATAAGTTTCTATATTATAACATTAATATACTTACCAGGTAATTCATCTTCATAGAAAAAGAATAGACTTTACTTTTAATTGGATCCTCAACTTCAGGACATTGCGCATATAATCCCCAGTACGACTAGACATATATGGAGGAAACATACTTACAATTGTAGATACTCATTTATCATTGAAAGGAGATCAGTGGCTTGTGATTTAATCCGATAACCTTTTCTAATTAAGACAAAAATAGCTTACAATAGCATAATTTATTTTAAAAGTAAGTTTCTTTTGAGTTGCCACACATGATAAGGTGATCAGATCCAACTTTGTATGGTATACTTGGAGGCGCACGTGGTTTTTCCTAAAACGATCACAATTAATGAAAAAAACCTTTGGCTTTCCTTGAAGTGGTAGAACACTGTTGTACTTTGTCTACTAGTTTCATAGACATAAACACGTTTAGAATCACTACATTTACCCATAGTGGGTATTGGCTCCAGCAGCTGATATACAACAGACAAAAACTGTCAAAGCTGTATGATCCATACTAGCTATCTCTTTTACTAGTTGTATCATCTGTAAACTAGTAATTTTGGGTTATAAGGATGAAATAGTATGTAAGTAGTGAAAGTAGTGATGAAAACTCTGAGTATCAATTTTACCACCTTTAAGCTTTGGTACCACTCTCGTATTCTTAATTCACCATAAAACTAATCGCCCACTACCATGTGGTCTGTGCATTCATAGGATAAGCTGCTGTTGCGTGTTCTTTTATATATTTGATGACAGGACTACATACTCCGCTGGAAGGAAAACTACATGTCCCTCAGGGCACAGCAAAATATGTTTGATCAGAAAAAGTACCACTAGGACCAAGGTTGGCAGTAGAGCAGGTGTCTGTTATGTAAAGGAGAATTTGTATAATAAA
>NW_024533541.1:0-77433 GCF_016097555.1 Gigantopelta aegis | reverse complement strand
CAAAAGGCAGGATAACTGCTTTAAGAAACAATGGAAAAAAAGGAGAAACACATAAAATACCGGTGTCTACAATTTAGATACACACAAGTAAATACTGTAACCTATACTGTCAGTTAATTTGTCTTCTAATTTAAAGGTAGTTTGTGTTCATTCAATGGATTTTTGATGGGTACTTTTGTAAATTGACCTTCACTGACACAATCTCGATAAAAGATAATCTTCCTGGTTTTAAACGCTTCTTATATTTTAAGTAGGAATGTTCAATAACATTCCTTTTATCATCTCGCAAGTTGTTCTGTCTCAAAATTACTTACTAAAGACACTACCATTATAGTAAATATCAACTGAGGAAAATACTATAACTGTTTTATAAGATCACTGTATTCTATAAATGGCTTAGGTCTGTGTCTTATAATGTCCTTATAATGTATAAATGACTAGAGTACCACCCTAGTGTTATGTATGTCAAATATATATAATATATATGATGTACCTGTCGATGTTTGAGTACTTTTACCTTGTGCTCTGTATTCCATTGCATGTCTATCAAAGCTGGCAGTAACTAGAGATAGATTGATGTCTTAAGAAGAATTCACTATTATCTTACTGCTGCTAGGGAGGGATCTTCTTGTATCTCCAGGAGCTGGATGAGTGACATCAGCTCCATTATTATTAAGGTTTTTTTAAAAATAGGCAGCCTAAAGTAAAATTTAATATAAGCTGTGATACAGATAAAGGTTTTAAAACTTACTTATTTCAAGAATAACAGAATTTGTGCCTCCTAATTTTGAGTTAATTTAAGACACAAATTTTTCCAATAGTAGATGGATGTGTCTTTTGTGCATTTTTGACCTGAACACATTGAGTACCATACACAAACTAAATTATCACATACTCTCTTCACTTGATCTGTGGGGGTGTGTATTGTATATGTATGTACATGTATGTATGTGCGTGTGGTGAGGGAAAGAAAGAGATGAAGTTCAAAGTTCAAAAAGAGAGAAGAAAGTGAGTAAAGGTTAGTCTTATAGTAAATTGTTATGAGTTCATTGTAATGAAAGCATTTACTAGGTAAATTTAATTGTAAACCACAACATTGTCATCTTAATTGGGAACATATAAAGTATCATTCATCTAGGGTTCTCTATAGTCAATGTTTTGTATAAATGTATTAAATCTAGTAAGTTAGTTAAAAAACCAATTTACTTACGTAAACTAATTCCACGAGTACCATCCAAAATTACACTAACATTTGACGACCACTAATGTTTTGCTGAAATAGCCTGACCACAGTTTCTAAATCTTCATCAGTCTGATATAATAGACCTTTGCTGGCCTGTTAGTCATTTCCATACCCTTCTCTCTGCTGGCTTTTGACAGTTCACGAGCAAATGTACTAAAAAACATTTAAAAATTTAATTGTATATTACAATTATATGAAAATGTATTGTCGATAATTGTTTGGTAAGTTTCTGACACTACAGCTACATGGAAATTGTGAGGTTCATATATTGCTTAAATGGAAACATTTAAAAACTGTTATAAGAGTAAACTGTGAGACAAACAGGTGAAATAAAACAAACAACTACACACAAGCCATTGTTTATTTCATTGATTCTATAAACTATAATTATATAGTGACTCCAGTATTCATGTTACTCTTACTAGACTGCGTCTTCATGAAAGAATCTTGATTTGGAATTACAACAATACCCCAACATTTAATGTTAGGATTCCTCAAAGAAATGAATTTCCTCTCCTATCCCATGTCCTCTATCTGGAGTGACATTTTTCTTGTCTTTGTACTCTAATTTTGGTGGATCAAGGACTCTCCCCTCAATTGACACATCAATATCCTCGATGTATCTTGATACCAAAATCACGAAGACATTCATCTCTAAGCAAAATCACTCTCTAAACTGAGATACACAATACAATCCATAAAATATTAATCAATTCTAGTCAAATTACAATTATTAATACAGCTTATCTATAGGCTTGTTTTCCACATGGTCCTATTTTGAATCATATATCAACTAGTTTACCCATGTATACTGTATAGTCACACACACACACACACACACACACACACACACACACCACACACACACACCCACACACACACACACACACACACACACACACAACACACACAGCACACCACACAACACCCACACACACACACCACACACACACACAACACACACACACGCACATATGGTTTTTATTTTGTTATTGTACAATCAAAATTATAGTTACTATATCACATTTAATAAGATGTCATCATAATCTTCAAACAATTGTTTCAGTTTTGTGTAATTAACACAAAACATACCCTTCCTTGATCTCTCTCTCTCTTTCATAAGCTGGCCTAGCTGTTGCTTTTTATCATTTCACTAGTCTGGTCACCAGTGAGTTTTCGTGTACAGTTCTGACCTAATATCTTACAAAACTAAAGCAAACTAATTGATTTCATATTACATTATTATAACTTACTTCAAGTGGGATATATATTGATGGATTTTTACCATCCATATGAAGACAAGGTAGATTAGATAACTGAGAGGTTTCTTGTGCATTTCTTTGAAGTAATTTTGTACAGTGCATTGTCTACCCTTCAAAATCAAAACTAAAAGACAAACAAAATCTGTATGTAAAATTGTAACTCTATCTATATCAGTCATAATGACCACTATTATTACTTGTTTGTTAGAATTACGTCCGAATAATTCTATACATTTTACTTTATCCTTTAGTATGAATTAGGGATTTATCTGTCTGACCACACTGTGTTATGTGAGCCAGGTGGTCCAAATTGTTTTAGGCCATGTTTAATTATACTGTTGACATGCAACTATTGACCTTAACAAAATGAAATTAACACTCCCAATACACATTGCAATCTATGAATTTAATTATTGCTAATATGAGTGCTGCAAATTGGGTGTTGACTGAAAAAGGCTCAGACTTCTTTTTTTTTCTATAGCTTTCCCAATCTACCCACTAAAATAATCTTAGGATAACCTTTTATAAACTATGATCTTGTACTGTTGTACAAATGGTTTATAAATCACATTTACTAGTTGTCCTTTTTCAATGATTGCTATGACATATAATACTTTAGCTATAATATATAAATGTATACCTTAGTTTTGTAGCTGGTTCACGAGTCACATCTTTTAACTTTATATTTCCCGAGGGTAGGAAAGATGTGTGGCCTACTTCTACCTTTAGTCCTAGAACATAACAAGTGAACACATTAAATAATATAGTAAACTGGAAAGGTTTGTTGTTTGTTTTATTTGTAAAAGGATATGTACAAGTTTAACTCTTAATTGTTATAGTGCTAATGACTCAATGATATTGAGTGTTAGTTAACTTTCCACAATGTATAAATAGGACTATTACTGGGTGTTTTAAAATATTATATTAATGTTGTCACAAACTTTAATTTCCTTTGCAAACTGTCGTCTGTCTGAATCTGATAAATATGATGAGTATTTGATTCAAATCCTCCTCCTCTAGCTCCACCTTGTCCATCTCTATATCTATCCCTACCTCTATGCCTTCTCGACCACGCCACCCCCACCACCACGTCCACCACTGATGACAATTTCAGTAAGAAAATCTAAAACCTTTGCTCTTTATAAAAGGAGGTAGCTGACACTATAAAAATAGATAATACATTATTTACATGTACATAATAAATATCTAGTTAATATAACATCTTGATCCTATAATTGTATTGACTATATATTGTGTTATATATGATTTTGATGTCCATCAATGTACACATTCTTTTATTGAAACATATTAATTTTTAACAAATATTATTTTGCTAACAATGTCACGTTTTTGTCTACTTAGTGAAATGGTCAATATAATTTATAGGGTTTAGTCAACATAAACTTACAGTCTAAATTCAATGTCATTGACCACATGGCGGACGTACACTTTTGATAATAACCATACCATACTTCTCTCCCACCACCAAGTGGAGTACACTCGGTAGCTCTAGGTTGAGTAAAAGAAAACTTCTACCAACACTAGTATACCTGTAGTAAAATATAAGATAAATCATATAATGCTCATCCATACAAGACTAGGTAATAATAGTATTGTATGACGTACTCAAATATTAAACAAAATGTACTGTTCATTAATCTATATCATTCATTTGTAGTGAAATAGTTTTTCACATATTTTGTTGTTTGTGAGTAAATTTAATTTGGAAATACTTGTATGATATTTAACAGTATTTGAAAGTATAAACAATAATAACTGGACACACTACAACCAAACAAGCAGGTAGAGTAAAACTTTTGCTATATAATAATATTAACAACACAGAGTCTTTTCGAAACTCATCAAATGTTTAATCTTACTATATACATTTGTCATATAGCATTTTAACTTATTCCATTTTACTGATTTGGCATTTTCCAATACCTCAATGATGGTATCCATCTAATATACATCTATGCATAATAGCAGATTGTGTTTGATCTAATGTAGTTGTCTTCATAGATGATAATGATGTAGAACATCTAGTGATACGGTAGCAACAAGTTTAAGTGATACCTATTAAATTGAAGTGTACTGTGAACCAAAATATTTGTAGATATAACTAACACTTCATATTACATGTAGGACAAAACATATCACCTAATATAGATATATGTAGATGTGAGTGTTATAACTTGTTTGTAATGCTGAGGTAAACATTAATATATTATAGTAATATATTGTAAAGTACTTTATATATACTTACCGTAAACTCTCTTTCCTTCTCCCTCTCAATTTGAATTGTTACTTTAGTTCACTCTAAGAGATAAACAACATATTAGACATATCTTTATGGGTCTTTAATGTTATAGAAAATTAAGATTAGAAACTTGATTGTTATAATAAAATATAAGTGACTAAAAACTAAACTAATAGGTTGTACACTCATAGTCATATCATAGTCACTATAAAATCATGTTTTTGTCTCAAATCAAAGTGAAGAAATCCTTTTCATTTTAGTTTGGGGGAACCAAAAAAAAAAAAACATATTAAGAGACCAAATAAACAGACTTATATATATTCCCATTATTCATATGTATTACAGGCTTTCTCTATTCATAGACTGCTATACTAGTTCAATATATTTGTAATTTAATTGATAAAAAGTTAATTATTAAACATACAAATATAATAATTACTCTACTTTGTCCATTGACAGATGGGAGTGGTTTGATGTATACCAAAATTTGCTACACCATCATAGGCTAACTTACATCCATGCTAACTTATCTTTGTGCTTTGTTTCAATCTGTTTTTATAACTTGACGATTTATATGACGAGGACATTTTCCAGGCTGAATATTAACATCATAGTGTTATATATTGCCACGAGGAATATCAATTTTAAAGTGGTTAGCTCTTAATTGGATAGGACGTCCCTTGTTTCCAAACCTGGACGAGGAGGAGGATCCGTACAGTGAGTGTAGTAGAGACAGGAGATGACTGTGGTAGAGTATAGCAGGAGTACCACCTGCAGTGGCAGTCTCTAAAGGATAGTTTTGACTAGAGGTACTAACTGGCTGGACTTATATGTTTTGTCTCCTTTCCACTTGCGTCTGGTGTCTATAGGAGGGGGTTGGTATAAACTGGTTTCAAGTGTTCTCTGTTGTGAACGTGTATTTGGGTATGACTGATTTCTTGATGGCTGTTCACTAGCTTGATCTATCAATACTTGAACTTTGTCTGGCACTATCATCACCTCTTGTTCCTCTACTGTTTTGCTGGGAGGAAGATCTTGATTGATCATCTTGATGTAAACAATGTTGTCTTGTATGATAATGGCTAGGTCCTCCTCGTCCTCTACCTCTAGCTTTTCCAGCTACTTGACTAGGAGTCTGTCCACGTCCACGTCCACGTCCACGTCCCTGTCCTTGTCCTTGACTTCTATCTCCTCCGTTAACCACAATCTGCCATGTTTGTAGTTGTAGTGTGCACAATCAGCATTACAACCAGTCCACTGGGTAACTCCCCTTACAATAACGCCCCCTCCCTCATTGGCGGTGGAGCTGTTGGCACACGATTAATATCATAACGTACTTACAGAGTTAATTAGTATCCATTTCTGACTTGATTTTCAATAAGGTACAATTTCTGTCAACACATTGGTGACATGATTTATAAAAAGCACCACTGTAAGACCGTGAAGGTTATTGAATGCTATGTGAATAGTTTGTATAATGATTATAAAACTACCACTAAATGAATTAATGAAAAGTGCCAATTTACTCAGTGACAATGAACTTTTATAGATTTTCTCACATTTGTTCTTGAGCACATGAGGCTGTTCCATTACTTAGGTCTTTAAGTAATTTAGTACTTTGGCTATGGAATGAGAAAGAGTAGTGTACAAATGCAGAGTGTATTTCAGTCTCCTAGAAAGAATGATGTTACTATCAGGAATTACAGAGTTCAGTGCATGTAGTTATTTTTTGTTTTTGTTTTTGTTGTTGTGTTTGTTGCTATGATGACTCATTATTTCATATCATAATAAACTTCCATAAATCCATGTAATAATGTATTGGTGGTAGTCTGGTTACTCATGATTAATTTCCTAAATTTTGATAATATCATTGGGATACCACATGGTAGCTAGCTATTCAGTTGAATTCATGGTAAGTGGGATTACATTGTGTATATGTGTGTGTGTGTGTGTTTTTGTATGTGTGTGTGTGTGTGTTTGTGTGTGTGTGTGTGTGTTGTGTGTGTGTGTGTGGTATTTCTCTGTTTTAGTGTCATAATTTGGGTTCTTTTAACATGTATTTGATTGGGACATGACAATACAGGTCTTGTATGAAGTTATCTATATGTGTCTTTTACAATGTAATAGAAGTAAGTGCAATATATTGTAATGTAAAGTTTATGTGGATTGAATGCAATTTTTTTCATTTTGTTAACTCGATTGTTTTTTGTTACAACATTTATGATGCTGTCATTACTCATTATCTAAATCTTCCCTTTACAATATAATAGGAGGTAAAGTGTGATATATTGTAATTCTAAGTGTATTGAATGCAATGTTATCTTTTTGTCAACTCTATTGTTTTGGTTGCCACATTTATAATGCTGTCATTGCTCATCATCTAATTTTTTACAATACAATAGGAGGTAGGTGTGATATATTGTAATGTAAATTCTAAGTGTATTTAATGCAATGTTTCATTTTGTTCACTTTTTTGTTGTTTTTTTTACAATTATGGTGCTATCATTACTCAACATTTGAATGTGCCCTTTTATGATATAACAGCAGGTAAATGTGATATATTTTAATGTAATTCTATTGTGTATTGAATGCAAGTTTTTCATTTTGTTAACTCTATTGTTTTTTGTGTTTCCACACTTATGGTGCTGTTATTACTTGTCATCTGAATGTGTCCTTTTACAATATAATAGTGGGTAAGTGTCATATACTGTAATGTCAATTTTATGTGTATAAAACAAATTTATTTTTGTTGTTTGTGTCATTCTATTGATCTTTCTAGCATTTTTCATATTATCATTACTTGTTATCCGAATGTGTCCTTTAAACATATTACAATGTAAGTGTGATATTTTGTAATATAAATTTTTAAATGTATTCAATGCAATTTTATCATTTTTGTTTATTCTGTTGATTTTGTTAATTACATTTATGTTACTCTCTTTACCTCATCATCTGAATGTATCTTTTACAATATAATCGCAGGTAAGTTTTTTATATATTGTAATGAAAATCTAACTGAATTAAATGGTAATTTTGTCATTTAATCAATCTATTGTCTTTTGTTTCCACATTTATGTCATTTCTTATTATCTAATTCTGTCCTTTAAAAAATAATAGTCAGTACGTGTGATATATTGTAATGTAAATTGGAAGTGTATTGAATTTTGTCATTTTAATCAATCTATTAATAGTTTTTGTTTCACTTTTATGGGGCAGTCATTGTTAATCATTTGAATGTGTCCTTTGCAATATAATAGCATGTAAGTGTGATATATACTACACCAAGACACTTGGCATCGAATGGAATCCTCAATTAGATCACTTAGAATCACCATTGCAAAACTACCATTCTTAGAGGGTGTGACCATACGCATGCTCGTATCAGACATCGCTAAAACTTTCGATGTATTGGGATGATTTTTCTCCCACCATTGTCAAAGTCAAGATCCTTTTGCAACAGCTCTGGGAACTAAGGTTTGACTGGACTCTCCCATACTTCAACACATATTTGACACGTAGATGCAATGGAGATCTGAACTAACTATCCTGTCTGACGTTCGAATACCTCGATGTTATGTTCCTAAGGGAACACAGATTGTACCGTCACAACTTCATGGTTTCTGCGACATATCTGAAAACGCCTATTGTGGTGTCATCTACTTACATATGGTTGACATTTCTGATCAAGTCTATATGCTCTTGTGATATCAAAATCTAAGGTCGCACCAATCAAGAAATTAACTATACCTCGTTTTGAGCTCTGCGGAGCTCATCTTCTGTCTCAAACTCCTTCATCATGTGAAAGAAGTGTACCAGTTCCCACTCAATGATATTTATGCTTGGACAGACAGTACTATTGTCCTCAGCTGGCTGATTGGTAATCCGAGGCACTTCAAGATATATGTAAACAACCGAGTCTTTTTCTATCATCGAGCACATTCCACCAGATCATTGGAACCATGTTCATGGTATGGAAAACCCAGCTGACCATGTATCTCGAGGACTTTTTCCCTCACAACTGTTGGATTGTAGAGCATGGTGGGAGGACCTCCTTGGCTCAAACTTCCTCCATTTCAATGGCCTCAACAATTGAGATTCTCCTCTTCTAACTCTGACGAAGAAAGAGAAATGTGTCATCTCACTCTCACTCCTTCAAGACGCCGGTTATATCTCCTAACCGTTATTCCAATTTCACCTACTTGAAATGTATCACTGCCTGGATACTTTGTTTCATTAACAATTGTCAACTTTAAGATGCAAGGAAATTTGGGACACCTTGCAGTTGAAGAGATGATATTAGCAGAAAGATACTGGATTTCTTTGTCTCAAGAAAATTCATTTGCACAAGAAATTACTGCTCTCAAATCTCAACGTTCTATATCCCAAACTAGTTATCTTTTACCTTTGAATCCCTTTCTGAAGTCCTCCGAGTTGGTGGAGATAGCAACATTCCAATCTTCATCATTCCCAACAACACCCTGTCATTCTTCATGGGAAACATTTTGTTTCAAAAATGATGGTTCACATGAACATCAATGTTGTGCTTCATGCAGGTCAAAAAAACTCCTCATTTTGTCTCTCTGTCAGAGGTTTCACATCATTGGATGTCGGAAACTAGGTTCACTCGATCACCCGAGGATGTGTTACTTGTCGTCGTATTAACTAAACCACAGTTACAAGGGCAGCTCCCTTAGAATGTGTGACTCCCGATTCAGTCTTTGAAAGAGTTGGTGTGGACTATGCGGGGCCTGCCTATCTTAAACATGGACATGTACGTAACCAGTCATTGTAAAGGCTTATTTTTGTCTCACTTACAGTCAAAGCCGTTCACATGAATTGGTCCAGTGATTTGACTACTGAAGCCATTTCTTGCTAGTTTAAGACGTTTTTGCCCAAGATTGTGTTCGTGTCTGGATGACAATTTGTTGAGCAAAAAAATGAATTTAAAGGAACTAGGTGAGATTTTTGAACACCAAAAATCTCAAGAAAATATATCAAAATTCTGCAAATCTCAAAATATTGAATGGAAATTTCTCCCTGAATGTACACCTCATTTTGTGGCTTCTGGGAAGCTGCAGTGAAGAGTACCAAATATCCTTTAAAACGTACATTGTATCCATAGTCAAACTGACATTTGAGGAAATGTCACTGTATTGACTCAAATTGAAGCTTGTCTTAACACAGACCACTTGTTCCCTTAATTTGTGATGAGGATAGTTTTGAAGTGTTGACCAGGGTCATTTTCTCATTGGTAGGTCCTGGATTCCCTTCTAGATCATTCTCTCTCTTATTGTTCAATACCTCTCCTCTGTCATTGGCATTTATGTCAAATCTTGTTCGACATTTTTTGGTAAGGTGGTCTACAGAATATCTCCCCACTCTCAATAAGTTTGCTAAATGTACCGACCTTCAAGAAATTTGTCTGTTGGCGACATAGTTGTACTGCGGGAGAAAAACTTGCTCGTACAAGGTGGCCTCTTGCCAAGGTTCTTACAAGTACATCCTGGAAAAGATGGCATTGTAGAGTTTTACCATTAAGATGTCTACTAGCATTTACATGAACCAGTCCACAAATTGGCCCTATTATTCTTACCTTATGAACATTAGTTAACTATTATTATTGTTACTTTGAAGACCTCCGTCGGTCTTGGCCGGCGGTGTATGTTGTTCACTTATTCATTGATTTTGTTTTTTTTTCAATTTAACGTATATTAGAATAAAAAAGGAATTCATTCTTATCTAGAATCATCTGAGCCAGAGAACCTTTATCTATCACAGTCCGGGAAGAACTTATACAACTGTATTCTAACTTATTGTCCAACAATAGCTCCTGTATATGTTACCTTACTTGTAAATTCCTGTGACATTGTTCTGTAATAGTTTTGTTATATTGTTGGACAATAAGATTATCACTACAAGTGACCATTAAACCTGTTCATCCTATTATAAAACATAAAAATTCATTCAGTAGACAATTGAACTTACAATAGGTATATTAACAAATGTCAATCAGATCATTCTAATAGTGTTATTATATAGACCTACTAAATGTAACAGAATTTGTTTTGTCTAAAATTATAGTTTACTATACAACTCACAACCATTAGAACATTATATACTTAATAATTCAAGTTTACAACACTACATGTAAGTTAGGGATAAAGAAGAGTGTAGAATTCAGATGTCATGTGAAAGTTAAATGATAGAAAAACCAATTTGTCAAATCTTTAGGAAATAAATAAGCAAGAAAAATCCAGATGTCTATAAAGAGACCAAGTTAGTTCATGATGCTAGAGTAAAAATACTAGTTGTCAGAAGTAAGCAATAAAATACCCAGTTGTCAGTAAAAATCTTAGTGAAGGTAAAATAATTCTTGATGCCAGTAAGACAAGAAGATAACTCCTAGACACTAGTGAGAAACCTGTCCTAGATGTAATCAAATGTTGATATGACAGTTTTAGATTTAAGAATAATCATGAAATAAAATGAAAATCATAGATGCCAACAAAATGTATAAAATATTAAGGAGAATGGTTTGTATTGTACAATAGGACACCACAGAGCACTAACATTTCTGAATTATATTACACGACAATAACACAAAGAATTAAAATATAGGAACAACAACATGCACAAAAGGATTAACAATACAGAATAAGGTGACAGACACAGAGGGTTAAGAATTTTTCAGGATCAACTCCTACATCACTCATATAAGAGGATTGACTGTTAAGATTATATAACCAGACAAAGATGATTAGGGTAATATGATAAACACAGAGGGTTAACAATACAGGATAATACAACAGACACAAAGGAAAAGGGTTAAGAATTCAGAATCAACTCATACATACCAACATTACAATACATGATAAAACAAAGACAGAGAGCTAACAAAAAACAGGATACTAAAACAAACACACAAAGGGAACATTTACAAACAAGGGTTAATAATTCATGATTTACAACAGACACCGATATAAAACATTTAAGACAAACACAAAGGGAACATTTCAGGATTACTACAACACACAGACAAAGGGTTTGAAGAATGAGAAAAGGATAGTACATGATATTACCATTATCATTGACAGCAGTTAAAGAACACTCAGCCAATTCATCAACTACAAAATAAAATGATCAATTAGAATTAAAGATATATAAAAGAACAATATTACATTGAGTAGTTATTAAAGATCCTCACTACATCGTCTCCAGTCTAGTTACCAATGTCTCACTATAGAATTAAAAGGAAATAGTTTAGTACAACATTGTCAATTAATGATAGATCAAATTTACAGTCTAACTTATCAAAGAACATTAACATTATGTAGAATTATACAGTAGATGGAAGTCCCTCTAAACTACTAAAATCCATCTTTAGTACAGAATTGTCCATATTATTATGACAGATATAAGTTATAGTAGTCATAAGTTCATGTTCAGATCATCACTACCAGTGACCATTAAACCTGTTCACCATACTATAAAAAGTAATTCATTCAATAGATAATTATAAATCAATAGTTAGAGAATTTGTAATAATAAGTATAGATATGACTTATATATACTATCAATATCATAAGACTATACTAGATCTAGATCATCTCAAGTTGGTGTAGAACATGTTACTATAATAGTGTAAGAGAATAAACAGTAAAAACGTTTATTTATCAAGTCTTTCTATTAACTTACTAACAGCAGACACTCATTCCAATAATCAATCATCTAACTGTCCTATTCTAAAGTAATCCAAACCTAAAAAGGTCATTTAAATTGTTGAGTTTAGAACAGTTCTCAACCAGTTCATCATCATCTCCAGTAGACTAGTAAACAATAGTCCTACTATAAAATAAAAAAAAAACTTAGAACATTGAAATAATTATTGTTATAAATTGACAAGAGTCTGTTGTATAGTAAAATTACAACAGTTCATATCACTTATTTGGGATAAAGGGAAGAGCCTAGATTTCAGAATAAACAAATCCAGATACCAGAAAAAATTTACCTGTTATGTAAAAACCTTTGATGCTAAGAGATTCATTTCTTCATATCCTCTAGGCCAGAAATAATTATGAAAAATTCTAGATACCAGCATAAAAACAATGATGCTAATAAAATCCTATGTGTTAAGAAGCCAAGTAAAATACTAGATATCAGAAGTAAAACAATAAAAAAACAGATGCCAATAAAAATCCTGATGATAGTAATTATCAATGACATACCATCCTAGCTGAAATAAAAATTGTCAGTTTTAGATTTCAGAATAATCATGAAAAATGAAATTCCTAGATCCAAATTATCAAGGGATAAGTTTGTATCATAAAACAGACACAAGACATTTAACATTTCCAAACTATGTTGTTTACACTGATACAGAGGATTTAAAAATATATAATAATATGACAGACACAGAGAGTTAAACAATACAGGACAATACTCCAAATACAGAGGGTTAAACAATACAGGATTACTGAGCTATACGACAGACACAGAGGGTTAACAATACATAATAATATGACAAACAGAGAGTTAACTATACAGAACACTACAAATACAAAGGGTTAACAATACAGGATTACAGAACAATACAACAGACACAGAGTTGTTAACAATACAGGATAACGTGACAGATACAGAGGGTCAACAATACAAGATAATATGGAAGATACAGAGGATTAAAAATACAAGATAATACAACAAACACAGAGTGTTAACAACACAGGATAATATTACAGACACAGAGGGTTAATAATACAGGATAATACGACAGATATAAAGGATTAATATTTCAGAATTATACAAAGATAGAGGGTTAACAAAACATATACTAAAACAAACACACAAAGGGAACAATTACAAAACAAAAGTGTTAATAATTCAAGATTATACAACAGACTCAGATATAGAACATTTCAAAACAAACACAGAGGGAACATTTCAGGATTACTACAACACACACACACACAAAGGGTTTGGAGAATGAGGAAGGGTTGATATGTATGGAAGGGTCTGACATCATGAAACTATCCAGTACAAACCCATCATTTACATAATACTATTTAGTAGAATATGTAATATGTAGGAAATGCACAACAAACAAACCAAGACAAACTATACTATGTCTAGATATTACAGTACATGAACTCTGTGGGTCATATACAACAAGACTATAATATACATGATACATGATTGTAATAGAACAACCTCTAGACTATAAAAAATACATCAAAATCAATGAAGTGACTACATACAATGACATATGATATAACAAGAAGTTAAAAACAATGTAACACTAAGTATTACAGAATAGTCTTAGTAGATGGTATATAAGATAACATACATAGGAAGGAACAAAAACTTAAAACAAATACCAAAGTTGTTTATAATAGTCACAAGAGATAGTAACACAAAATAGAACTATAATTTAACAAAACTCTGATAATGTACAAGATTGACAATAGCTCAAAATACAAGGTAGAAATAGAACTATATTTAACAAAAAATTCTATAATGTACAATAATGACAACAGATCATAATACAAGAGCAGGAGCAATAATATTAACAAAATTAACAAGAAGACCATCATTGTATATCATACAGTCATATATGATGTCAACACATTAACAATAAATAATAGATAGAAACACAGGAGTTATTATTAGACAAAACATTAATAAAAACGCTTATAATATAATAGGAAGTTGAAAACATTATAACACAAACTATTACAGAACATTGTCACAGGAATTTACATGTAAGGTAACATATAAAGGAGCTATTGTTGGACAATAGTTAGAATACAGTAGTAAAACTATAATAGTAGAAATTTTCATGTATAAATCAATGTAACAAGAACATAATGTGACAGATAAATAACAAGACTTTGTACAAAGATACTAGTAAATTGTTGATACTAGTAGATTTGTCTGAATAGGAGATTTACAAAAGTATATAATTTTAGAATATAAGGTCACAAAAGATTTGTTAAAAAACAGAATTTATACAAATGAAGATATAAAAAAAATTATGACTTATTGACAGATTACAAAGATTTCTCTTCCAGATTATATTATTACACAAGTGATATTTTTATGGCATTGGATATTAAGAGGTTTATGTACATACCACAGGACTAAGTTTTATTGTAATACAAGACATTTAAGTGGTTAGGTATTAAGAGGTATGTACATGTCACAGGACTGGGTTGGATTATATTATAGAGAGTTGAGTATTAAGATATTTGTGCATGTACATGTCACAGGATGAAGTTACATTATGGGATAAAACATGTCATAGGGTTAAATTGTATCATAAGGGTCACAAAATGTTAGTGTAAGTATGTCACAGAGATAGGTTGTATTATAAGACATTATATGGTATGAGTAATAAGACATTTGTATAAAAATACATGAAAAGGTTTGTTTATTTATTTGTCAGTAAGCTATTTATATGATTGTAAGAAGTTGTTTATGTAGGAATATTATAATGGACAACAAGAGTTGATTTAATTACATATTATAGGACTCATAATAGATTTGTTGTGTAGACATGATAGATAGGTTGATCACATGGATATCTGAATATTACCACAAATTATAAGACTTAAAAGAAAGTTACAATTATATATATATGTGTGTGTGTATGTGATGAGTGGTTGAGTATTATAAAAGCTTCTCTAATACAGATATACAAGCTATACAATTGTCTAGGGCATATTTCAGGTTTCCAATCTGGTTCTCAATGTGAAGCTCAAGTACAACTACTCAGCTTGTTAGCTAGCTGCTAGGACCATTTAACTTAAGTCTCCATGCTTATTATCAGCTGTGGGGTTCATTAAAAAATTTACAGTCTGGGAAGAGATTTGCACAAACAATTCTAGTTCTGTTTAGGTAAGTATTTAAATCACAACACCAAAATCCTCTGTAAATAATACATAATGTTCTCAATGTACTGATATAATGGCTTTCTGTGTGCATAAATTACTACTTGGCTACCAAAATGACCAACTGAAGGTTGATTTAAAAACTGAACTAGAACTAGACTTTGCTTAATATACTACAGAATTAGGCTCACACAAGAAGTCAAGGAGTCTCACAAGGTAGCTAGAATAGGCTTTACAGATGTTTAATGACAAAAACTATCTCTCCAGACAGCTAAAATGCTCAGGATTAGGCTTCCCCCACACACACACACACACACATATATAGCATACATTTACTCTGACCTGAATATTTTGACTGTCTTTTTTTGTGCTGCAATAAAAGTGTATTCTCTTTGTAGTTGGGCTCCATTTACATTTTTCTGTATGAGAGGTGAGCAAAAATCAAAGGTATCTTGACTGGAGGTCATAGACACTAGACAACAGTAACAGTAGTAGTTATGGTATTCTTAAAAGATCAATCCAGTCCACAATATAACAATAACATCATTGATAGAGATGACAGAGACAGTTAACTTGCAGAGAGAGTTGTATTTATTACTATAGAATAAAAAAGGAAGCTGATAAAATACTGAAAAATAAGATCATGATGTCAGGTCATTAAACTAAAAACTAGTGTTTAGAAAAGAAGCTACCAGTACATGCTTGTAATAGAATTGTAAGTTGTTCAACAAGGAAGGCTGGTTGTTGCAAGTGACTACAACTGAGGACTATGTCAGGGGAAGGCTAAAAAACAGCTATTTGTTCTGTAAGAAAGGCTATAGTAGTTAGTGTTAGTTGTGCCAAAATGAAGCTATAGCTATTTGAAGGGTAAAGCTGGTTACTAAACTAACAACTGTTGTGTAAAAGTTAAGACTGGTGGTTATGTAGTAGAACATAGAGATATAAAGAAAAGAAATTTACTTGACTGTCTCTGTCTTTAAACTTGAATTCACATAAGTACTACACTGTCCATTTGGCATAGCACACAGTAAAACGATATTATTGTCATGTATATATGGTTACTAAATAGCTGGATTCACTCAAGGAAATAGAATAACAGGGCACTTTTCTCTGCATTCCAGATGGTCAGTTTAACTCAGTTCCAGTAAGAAAAACGAGACACAAGTGAAGATATACTTTTATACCACATTTTCCCCGGTTTTTCTACTGGCATGCGCAGTAAGCAGACAAACCAGTTGTCTATCATGCATGTTTAATAACTTGTTAAATAATTATTTAATAAGCTCAATATAATATGATCTTTATTAGAAATTAAGAAATCTTATTGGTTAGTTCAATGCCACATTTGCGCCATTTAGAAGAAAAACCAATCAGATTTCAGACTTTGGTAGATCAGTTAACTATAATGGTTATTGTAGAAAAGATATATTAATAAACTTTACTTATAAAAAGGTTTTAATAGATTGAATCCAAACTCAATAAATTTTCAAACTGTTTGTCATGATTAACTTCTGACATTGGTCAGTCAACAGCTGCTCGTTTATTAATCCCACACCATCCACTAATTCAGCCACCTCCACTATTCAACTTATAAATAAATTCATTTAAAATGAGAGTGGCTTAATAACAATTCATCATACCTGAGAAAGAATTAAGCTAAAGTTCCCATCTCCTTTAAGATACTCATTGTCAGCTAAACATTAACCAATAAATACAAGAACTGCATCCATTGAATGGAGTTCTTCCATAAAATGAGAGGAGTGAATAACAAAGATGATGGATGGTAGTGACTTTACAATCTGTTAGAGATACCAAATGCTGAAGTGTAGTAGGAAATTCCAGTATGATATCATTATGAGGATTTTAATCATAATACATAACACTAGAACAACATTAGAATGTTTGCAACTATTAATACCAGTCTGTGGTACTATTAATAGCATGTTACTATTTTATAGCACAAGCACATGGTCTATAGTATAAATTTTGACTTTATATGAGGTCAGGCATATATGTATTATATTATTTTTTTCCATCTTTAAGTGTTCCATCATTGTTCTTTCCTTGTTCATCTTGCCCTAAAAAAGAAGGGTATATTAAAATATAAAACAAATAATAGATTGAATAATGCATGGATGCATGGTAATTATTAATAGATGTATAATGTTGTAATGGATATATTGTACATGTATGAGACATGTAATGGATCTATAAATTTATCAATATTAATGGATCAATAAGTGTGGTAATGGATCTATAAACATAGTAATAAATGTATAAATATAAACAATGGACACTTATTTAAATATTCTTTTTAGATTGAACTTTACAGACTTATTTTTACCCCAAACTTTGGCTATACTACTTGCTAAATAGTTATTTCTAAAATCATTGAATTCCTTCTTTTGTTCTAGTTTATTATAACTATTCAAAAAGTGATTGGTATTTTTTCATAAATGGAATACAGACTTACATGGTACTTACAATTCAATTCTGCACATTTTGTCCTTTCCATTCCACCCCACACCATCTTATAACACCAGCATCATAACTATCATTGCACATCTCTTTACAATAATACTATCACCAACATTAACTTGATGAGAGGGGCAGGTTTTACATACATGGATATTTCTCTTGTCCATACGAAACAGTAACTGATAGTTTGGTATCCTATGGTATCTGAGTATCTATAACTGATGTGCCTCCTCTCGGACACGAGGATATTTTTTTTATAGGTTTGGTTGGAGGGGAGATACCCTAGTAGTAAGTTGTTGTGTTGTTGCTTTTTCTGTTTCTCTCTAGGAAGGTGTGGTTTATCTGACAATAAACTATTAGTATTTAGGGTTGTGCTAAATCAAATTATTCAAGAAAAATCATGTGCTCATCTATATGATATTTCAGTCATCATTTAATTAGTGTTTTATCATGACCTAACTGATGAACAAGCACAGCATTTAGCTCACAGGCATAACAGAACCACTGAATTCAGTAATAAAATGACAACTCAGATAAGGTATTAAGTCACATGTAGTTACACTTTCATAATAATAAATAATGTTAGTTATTCAAAAAAAGATTTTCTTTACATTATGTGTATAATTAAACATTGAATGATTTTAGTCTTCTTTCATTTTTCAATGTTACTATTTAAGGTGCATATTATGTTGAATAAGATTATATATTGATGTCAATATATATGTGAAAAGGGACCTCCTGAGGAGAAAACAACAGAGTGGAGGGACTCTGTGCTACAACATAAATGATGACAGTAAATTTGCTATAAATTGTATTTTAGTTTATTTTTCTGTTAATAGAAAAAAAACAGCTGGATGAGAACATGATCTTTCTTCTTGCTACACTTCCAGATATCACAAATACAAATTCTAATTAATATATCAAACGTTTGAAGAAGGAACTTTAGTGAAGCCTAATATGGACTGATAGTCACCCAAAATTTAATTGCAAAAGGTAATAAAATTTGGAGGGGTCTTTGAAACTGGGATGCATAGAGCACTTTAAAGTTGCTGAATGTCTTTGTAGCTGCTAATGCAGGGTGAACAGTAAAAAATTAAGAGAGTTAAAGAGCAAGTTTGTGAAGTTCCAATGTTACTGCTAAATGGAGATATGACAGTGGAGGTAAATAAAGAATGAAAGCAGAAAGTAATGTGATAAAAAATTGTATATTTAATATTTTAATATATTTATATATAGTACAAAATTGTTTAAATTACTTAAACCAGTAGTTGCTCCAGTTCTTATGCATGCTTGCCTCTCGCTACTCTTAGCAAGTGTACCTTATCCACCTGCTGAGATCTTTATATTATTGAAAGCAACCATATAGACAAACCACTACAGCCTCACATATATCTAGCCTCATGAACACCCACCATAGCTGATGACCTGTCTGTTACAACATTATAACCTTTTTCTCAGAAGGTCCTTACATATACAAGTATTCCAATGTGAACCCTTCTCAGTTGATGAGTCTTTTTTATGCTACTTTGTTGCCTTCCTCGCAAAGGATGGGTTAACACCTCAATCATATTTAGCTGCAATCCAGCAAACCCAGATTGAGGCTGGACTGTTGGAACTTAAGTCACTGTCATCCTGCCCATGGATGAAACATGAATGGTGTGTAGTGTGTGTAGTCCTCTATAAACACTTCATCTCCCCATATTAATTGACACTCTTTTGGTCATGTACAGGACTATGGCAGAAATGGTTTGACAAGAGACACAGTCATGTTATGGGCAGCATGTTCAATCTCCTTTTCTTGAGTTTCTTGACAATGGATGTAGCTTTTATCAAATAAATAATTAAAGCTGAAAATAGTATGTTATAAATTGTATATTTATTGTTTATTTTATTTATTATAAAGGTTTGATACTTAAACCAGTATTGCTGCTCATCACGTTAATGGACAATTGCCATCATGGAGATTGACAAGTATCTCAGTGATGAAAACAATTTTTATAAACTCACTAATAAGTTGACTGAGAAAGGGGATTGCATACTTATATGGACTCTTCACTAGGTACTAACAGATGTATACTTTTAAACAAAATTTTACTAATAATTCTCATGATTTTGTAGGTTATGTTGCTACTTATTGAAAGATGAACGACAGTGTTGAATCATTTTCAAATAAGACTAAAGTTGAGAAGTTGATGAAAAAGACAACATCGGAAGAAGATACTAGAAATGAGGTGAAGATGTAAGCACAGCCGCTGAAGTAAGTCTTTTCACATTAATATGTATATAAATATAAGTCTGAGTATCAAGATCATAAACATAATTTTAGATTAGTTATCAATAGAGATTGTTTACTTTAAACATCACAGTGTGCTGTTTTGAAATTTCAATATATTTTAGACATGCTTTTCACATTCTAACTTCATAGTTTGATTTCTTGAAATTTCAAGATGCTTTTTATTATTTTACTGTTACACTTAGTACTATACTAGCAATCTTGAAATTTTAAGATAATTTTAGACATGTTTGCTTCATTCTAGACTCTAGTTGGTATCTTGAAATTTCAAGATGCTTTCCTTGTTCTACCATTATACTTTTCTGTTATGCTAGTTATCTTGAAAGTTCAAGATAATTTAGACATGTTAGTCACATTCTAATTAAATATTTTGTATCTTGAAATTTCAAGATGATTTTCATTATTATACCATTACACTTAATAGTATGCTAGCAATCTTAAATGTTCAAGATGCTGTATCTATTTCATTGTTAATATGTCTTTATCACAGATGTCTCCTATCTAACCTGCCTGGAGCTAGAATTCCAAGAAAAACAACTTTTCTACAGTGATTCTATATTTTTATAATAACCCTCCTCATCTTAATCAGTATAAGATAATAATTTAGCTAACAATTTGTTATCTACAAAGTGTATTACTAGATTTCTAAATTCTTCCAAAAAATTTAAAGCAATTTTGCCAAAAAATAAATTAGAAATTCTAGAATGAAAATGGAAAAGGTCGAAGTTTTAAAGTTATGTCATTGGGTGTTGTCAAAATGGGATCACCAGACAAGGGTAACATTCAGTATTGTTTTGAGTAATCCAAATCTTGGCTATTGTTGGAGGTAAGAAATCCGTTGACCCCATGGAAAAAATTGCTTATTGGTTTAGGTTTGGACAATTGATTGCATATGACACATGTTGCTCCGCCTCTCTGTCATTGGAGCCACTCCCTCTTTATTATAGTCATTCAAAGGATCTTGACCAGAATAATCACTGGTATGTCCCTCATTGTGGGTACAGTCTTTTCCCTTCCACAACTGGACTCGCTTGTGTAGACTATCTATAATATCATTTTTTGACAGAGTTCCAAAGCTAAGTCATCTCTCTCTCTTGTTCTAAATGTTGATTCAATTCACTATAATTTTGTCTTTTTCTTTTCAGTTTTTGTCATCATTGCTACATCATCTTCCGTCTGTTTCAAACTGGTATAGAACACAGTGATAGCTGCATCATCTTGTGTTTGTACGAGCTGTAGTCTTTCTCATAATTTATTTTGAGCCATTTCAAATTCTCTTTTGTGTGTCTCTTTTTGTTTTTTATATTTATCAATTCTTGAGTCAATTCGTTGGAGCCGTTTAGTACTACATCAAGATGTTGTTGGAGTCCTCTGCTACCCTCAGAATGGAATTGGAAGGATTCTTGAAGTTTTGTAATTTCTTTGTCCTTCTTTTTGAGTTTGTTGCTAAGAGAATCCACCTGTTGAATGGATGTATGTATGGATAGATACATGGATTAATGGATAGATAGGCAAGTATATCAATCAGAGAATGTACATATTACAGATAAAATATATTAATGTACATATAGTGTACATATATATATTATATTATATGTATATTATAGTTCTCTAATGTACAATATAATATTATATGTAATGTATTCTCTAGTAATATATTATAGATATTATATGTATATGGAGATGAGTACATAGACAGATGATTGGTAAATTGATGATTGCATAGGTAAATAGATAGATAGAGAGATGGATAAATGGATGGATGGGTACTTGAATAGAAGAAATGAATGTAGTGCATGAATGGATGGTTGAAAAGAGAAATAAACAATTACCTCTTTATTAATTTTGCATAGTTTTAGGATCACAAGCTTCTAATAATTGAGCATTACATTCCAGTGTCTGTGTTCTCTCTAATCTCGGTCAGTTTCCATTTTAACGCTAACATCTTGAAGATCTTTAATTACTTCTGACCTTCCTCTATTTTAAGTTGTTGACAACTGACTGCCCTCTGTTTCCAACCATCACATTTCTGTAAACAGTTTCAATCTCTAGTGCCTCCAACTAAACCTGGACGAATAGATGATTAATGGATACATACATAAGTGTATCAATGGATTGAGAGATGAATGGATTAATAAATAAGTGAAATGTCATCTAATTTATATCATCAATGGATGGATCATGATGTAAATGGATAAACGAACACACTAATATGATATGTCCAGTTAGACACAATTTGATGTTAACTTACTTCAGAGGTGCTTCCGCTTTGTTTAGTTCTCTATAAATGTTCTCTCATTATTTTAACTTCTCTAGTTTTAGTTTCTACATCATAAATAAGTGCTCTAGCTTGTTTTCACTGCTCCTTTATTTCTGATGTGGGCAGATTGAATTTTGATATAAAGTTTTGTTCTCTTCTTCAAGTTTGGATAATCTAAAACATGAGATTTAAATTCTCTCAGTTTCTCATACATGAGAATGAAACATAAGGATTGGAAATGAGACTTTTTCATACAATCTTTATGATAGGGCATCAGGATCGATCTATGATATGGAAATGAGACTTTATTACAAAATTCTCATTCTTGTTCTAATTATTACTGCTATATACAGTAATTGTAAAGAGTGAATAGTAAGAATAAGAGCTATTATAGTTTTTTTCTTTTATTTTGCTTGTGTTACTTTCACATAACACATTTAACTGATTCACAAAGATATATAAAAGATCAATCTTACATAGAGTAGATATTAGAGAACCTCACTAGACTTTCTTCAGTCCAGTTATCAATGTCTCATTATAGAACTAAAGTTAATAGTTTAGCACAGATTGTCAAATTAATAGATCAAACTTACAAGCTAAGTTATTAGAGAACCACAACATTATGTACACCTATATAGTAGATCAAACTCCCTATAAACAATTAAAATGCATATTTAGTACAGGATTGTCCATATATTATAATAGATATAACTTACAGTAGTCATCAGTTAATGTACATCAGATTATCACTACTAGTGATCATTAAACCTAAACAATAAGTGTTACAGAACTGTCTTAGGAGATGGATGTGTAAGATAACATACATAGGAACTATTACGAACAAAAAGTCATAATAAGTACCAGAGTTGTTTATAATAGTCACAGAAAATAATAACACAAGATATAACTATAACTGAACAAAAAAACTCTATAATGTACATTGCAATATAATACAAGACATTTTGTAGTAGAGTAATGAAAGGTATGTACATGTCATAGGACTAGGTTGAATCATATTATGAGAGGTTGGGGATTAAGAGGTATGTACTTGTCATGGGACTAGCCTAGATCACATTACAAGAGCTTCGGCATTAAGAGGTGTGTACATTGCACAGGACTAGCTTGGATCATATTATAACAGCTTGAGCATTAAGAGGTGTGTACATGTCAAATAGATAAAAGAGGAAGGACACTGTCACTACAGCTAAACAAACAAAGAGGGAGGAAGATAATAGCACAATGGATCATGCTACAACAGCTTGGGTATTAAGAGGGGTGTACACAGAAGAGGAAGGACGGTGTCAAACAGCTGAACAAACAAAGGGGGAGGGAGATGATAATAGTACTATGGATCATATTACAACAGTTTGGAACTAGCTTGGATCCTATTACAACAGATTGGATATTAAGAGGTGATAGGATTATGTTGAATTGTTGCATGTTCTAATGGAATTATAGAAGAGACTAATAAATAAACTGTTAAAATTCTTAAAAGAATTTCAAAGACTACAGGACATCTGGAATGAAATAACAAAGACTTCAAATTATGAGAATTAGTCTTGCTATATACCTGAAAACATGAGTATAACATCTTAATACAATCAATGGATCTTCAATGAGATTTCAGTGGGTACAGGGTGGATGTGTCTTTAGATTGGTAGGCTAAAGAACATTAACTGTCTTCAATCATAACCTAAATGTTATATGAATAATTTAATGTAGAATACTGTACATGTAAATTATTTCATGTTTAGAGATAATATATAGTGTTGTCATAACAATGATATTGACCTATTGAGTTGATACATGTTGTAACAGTCACTTTATTAGTAATTATAACAAAATATTAGGACTATAAATCTTGGGAGAGGGTGTACCATTACCTGTACCATTAACAATATCTCTAGAACAAAAATACAAATACAATATTATGTATGTTAGTTAATATGTAATGATCAATGCACATATGACATCACTACTATATAATTACCTTATATATCCAACTATATCTATATGTCCATCGTCAATCCATCCATCCATTTGCCTACTCACATAATTGCATCAAAATTATAGGTATTTAAAATATTGTGATCGGTATTGTCTGGTAGAAATTCCCAAATAGAATGAGTTGCTAATAAAACTATTCATATTTTGTCAAATGTTTTCTATGTTAATATATATATATATTAAAAATTAATAATAATAACAGGGGTTACCTCTTGTTTGGTGTCATATCAAAACATTTTAAAGATGAGATTTCTACAATTGATTCACAATAGGTAGCTACTGGATCAGCCACTTCAGTATCTAATGATAAGGACATAACTCTTTCATTACGAGAGGGAAGAGTTTATCAATGTCAGAATACATTTTACACAAATTATGTATCACATAATCCAAGTACAGTTCTCCTGTTCCTAATATCACATGCTTATCACTCTCCTCTACCTAAACACACATACATGTATTGTTGTCATAATATATTACTGACATTTGTAACAAGTAAAGGATAGCTTATGTTAATTTCCTTATTCTATTTAATATTTTAGGTAATTCTGATGAGATTTACTGGTTCAACAGCTATTTTAATAATTGACTGGATATTAACTTTAAGTAGATGAAATATCTGGGCCTATTATAATAAAATTGATATTATTATAACATGACCTTTCACCTCTGACCTCATAATAACTACTGATTTGTATGATTGTTACTGTCTTAGTAATTGTAGTGTTATCTCATTCAATTAGAACATTATCAGTTGGAGCTCAATTGATTTAAACAGAATATCTACCACTATAATAAAACAATAATTAAATAACTTCATAAACCTCACCTTACTAACCCAAAGATGTCACACAGGACACACCCTGAGTCCTTTTTGTTGTTTTCTAGCATATAGTTGTCTGCGATAACATACCCAAAGCATGGAATTATGTAGCACTTTGTATTGGATATAATTTAGTGATATGAGGTCCATAGTGATCACATGATAACATGACTTCCTCTAACTCCTTATCAAGAGCACCTGAATATGTCAGCTCAATCTATAATAAATGGACACACAATAAAGTACAATAGACGCAAACAATAAAAAAATGGATACATAATAATATAATGGATGCATACTTTTGTCATAGCCAGTTGAAGTGGTATGTTTAACACACATATCAATTGGACCTATTAACATAATAATTTTTATATTATAGATATAATCTATTTTATAATAATATACCACTGACCTCAACAAAGAGTTATTAACATACTACACATAGTAATGGCTTAATATTCATCCAGAGTTTTCCTTTAATCAAATAATATACCTATGAGACCACACCCATTAAATTAGAGTCACATGATTAATAGTTTCCTCATCTAAAACTTGAGGTAAAGTTGTATCAACATCACTTACTGTCTGAGCAAATATTTTTTTATCTACATGAGGTCACATGATGGTTACTATAGCAACAAAATAATGACTTCAACAAATGTTCTTTATAATTCTGTTGAAGGTGGTTTTTTGTAAATGTACACCTAAAATATAATACGTCCATAATTTTGCTGTTAACATGAATAGAAGAAAATTTTCTTTTTCAGTTTGAGGATAGTACAACTGTGCATTTCCTTCCATAGGGGGAGCTGTTATCAATGGATTAAGTTGCCATTTCATAACTTTGAAGAGCTTTTTGTTGGAATGACGTTACTTGCTCCTTGGTATAATATTTTCTTGGGGGTGCGCAGAGTCCCCAATATTTAGGGTCTAATACCGTTATGAGTTATATGCTTGATTAGAGTTGTTATTATCACTTTAAATTGTTCTCTCTTCCTATGATGCCAGGTGTCATTGCACAGTTCGACATTCACTTTTTCATGAACATTATCATCATGTCAATATTATCATAAACTTTGGGATCACATATTTTTTAATGCTAAACTCTGAACACCAAATATAATGACTTCTTACAGCAGTTAATTTGAAATTCCAAGGATTCTTTTATTGAGGAAATTATCATTTGTAAATGATTCTTGTTGTTGGTGAGTTTATGCATTTGAGCTGTTGTCATGGACAAACTGGACTTGGTAAGTACATCATAATCCTTTACTATATATTACTGTGTAAATGGGTCACTCCATGGACATTAAGGTGGTCCCTATGATATCATTGTATTCTATTGTTTGCTATTCATAATAATAATTGTATTCACTAACAGATGGACTTGTCCATATGTAACATATATTCATTAACCTATAACTGTTATATAATGTCTCTGATATAATACTAAGATAATTTTGTTGCTTTGTGTAGTAGATTTAGTCTTTTTTGCTTATTTAAAATGTGATAAAATTTTATGATTGTTGCTCAAAATGGATACCTACAACTATGTCAAATAATGTAAAATATACAGAAGTCTAGTAAAAATATAACAATTAAATTTAAAGTGGTCATTGGTAGTTACTGTAATTAATAAATGAATAAATATACTAATTATGTATAGTGACAAATTTTGAGGCGAATAGTTTTTGCAGCCTTACCAGACTTACTTCAGCCATGAATTTTTATATTTCTAATGTACATTGGAATATTTTGTTATGTAATGTGTAGTAATTGTCCTGTGTGAGTCAAGTCTAAATATTCATATTGTGGTCAATATGAAATATGAAATAAGAAGTTATCAATGTGCTTACTTAAACAATCAAGTTTCGGGTTTGTGAACTGTAATGCTCAACATTTTTATTATTTTGTGATTAAAACATGTTATACCTTATGAATGACATGGTCAGCTTCAAATATTATATATGTTGTATCTATCTATCTGTCTCTATCTATCTATCTATCTATCTATCTATCTATCTATCTATCTATCTATCTATCTATCTATCTATCTATCTATCTATCTATCTATCTATGCACTATTTCATTGTTTAGTAAAGTAAGACAAAAACTTTATAATAGCTAAACTGTGTCTGTTCTGTTATCTATTTTCTAGGTTTAAGGAAATCCTGTCATTCATTTATTAATACTTGTTTCTTTTACCATAGAATTATAGTCTAATTGAATCTGCTAAGAAAGGGTACTTGTTAGAAGTAAAAGATGCTATTGTTAGAGGAGGTGATGTAAATACAACAGATAAGGTAAATCTATTTTATCATTTTACATTGAAATCTAACACTTATTAGATGAATCACTAGTCTAAAAGTATCTTCTTTGAATTTGACTAACACTAGTTTTTATTTTCATTTTTTTTCTTACTGTTTAATTAATCAAAGTAACTAACAGAAGTAGTTTGACTATTATGACTTTATCAAAAAGGAGAAGTATAACTTATGTTTGTTATTCATTGTTTGTTCACTGTATTTATATGCTGAGCAACTTAAAGAGCTACATGTTATATTTTTGTCAGCTGACTCTTTACTTAATAGTATAGTCCTAAATTCTAATAATTTTCTGTTTACATGTTATGTACCATTCCCTCAGTCATGTATATATACTTCAACTTATCTGGTTTAAATTAGTGTTAAAAGTTTATTCAAGTAACAAAGTCTTATTAATAATATATGTAGTCTAGTCCTACATGTACCAAATGACTAATATGTAGACAATGTATGAATGCATCATATGATATATGTTATATGAAAAAAGCTATATAAGAGAAATTAAAATGTAACTTCTTTTTGCTAAAACTGGCAGTAGTTGTTATACTATTATATTAAAGTTTGAAATATTGTCTTTAAGAATATGTCAAATATAATGAATATTGGAAAGGGATACAAAGCTCTTATCACAATGTTAATAAAAAGTGGTTTTTTTTCATAAGATGTGTATTAACCAATTTACCTACTTATTATCATTGGACATGATGAAATGGCTAGATATGACATCACCATAAATTTTCCATAGTTTTATCATATGCTCAGACTAAAATAGCAGTAAAGGACATGAATTGAAGTATTAGTTGTCTGTTTAACATTGAACTATTCAATTGAAATTGTTTAAAATTGAAGTGTCCAGTATATTGCTCAGCTATAATTAGTATACTTTTTGCCATTTTGACAAATCCACAATTAAAAATAGTCAGCTTTTTTTAGTGTACAGACTGTTGAAGATCTATAGTATGTCAGATACAATAACTGTCAGACGGAGGTAATGCTTGTTATTGTAGTAGACTTATGAATAATATAATTAAAAAGTCATGGTTTTATATTACAATTGATTATTATAATGACAAAGTAAAGAGATAAGACAAAAGACAATGTCTATATGTTTGTACTGTTATTATAGAGTTAATGATTTTATATTACAATTGGTTATTTATATGTTTTCTTTAATAGAGAGGATGGTCAGCCCTTCATTATGCAAGTGAGAAAGGATATGCAGATATTGTCGATGTATTAGTCAACCAAAATGCTGATATCAATACTGTTACTATGGTAATTTGGACCATAAAAATGAAGTGTAATTTTTAAGCTGTGCTAATGGATAGTAACTATTAGACAAGACATAGCATCAACATTATAATGATACAAGACAATTGTACCTTACTTTAAACAATATATGATGTAGGAGGTAGCATTGGTGTAAGTACACTATGATGTATTTTCTTCATTCTACTTTTAGTTTTGTTTGTACCAAGATAATTACAAAAGTATAAGGCTTTAATGATCATTTTTATACAAACGTTATGTTTTTATGTAATGTATATGCCTTTATAAGTGTTATTTCAAGTGGTTTAACAATGACAGTTAGAGTTTATACTGACCTTTTTCCATAACTATTGTGTTGTAATTACTTGTCATCTGAATTGTGTCCTTTAAAATATAATAGGCGGTAAGTGTTATATAATGTAGCATAAATCCTAAGAGTATTGATTGTGACATTGACATTTTCTTACTCTATTGTTTTCTTCTTCCACATCTATTGTGCTGTAATTACTTGTCATCTGAATTATGTCCTTTAAAATATAATAGACAGTAAGTGTTATATAATGTAGTATAAACTCTAAGATATTGATTGTGACATTGACATTTTCTTACTCTATTGTTTTTTTCTTCCACATCTATTGTGCTGTAATTACTTGTCATCTAAATTATGTCCTTTAAAATATATTAGGCGGTAAGTGTTATATAATGTAGTGAAAATTCTAAGAATATTGATTGTGACGTTGATATTTTCTTACTCTATTGTTTTATTCTTCCACATCTATTGTGCTGTAATTACTTGTCATCCTAATTATGTCCTTTAAAATATAATAGTCAGTAAGTGTTACATAATGTAGTATATATCCTAAGAGTATTGATTAAGACATTGACATTTTCTTACTCTATTGTTTTCTTCTTCCACATCTATTGTGCTGTAATTACTTGTCATCTGAATTATGTTCTTTAAAATATAATAGGCTGTAAGTGTTATATAATGTAGTATAAATCCTAAGAGTATTGATTGTGACATTGACTTTTTCTTACTCTATTGTTTTCTTCTTCCACATCTATTGTGCTGTAATTACTTGTCATCTGAATTATGTTCTTTAAAATATAATAGGATGTAAGTGTTATATAATGTAGTATAAATCCTAAGAGTATTACTTGTGACATTGACATTTTCTTAGTCTATTGTTTTCTTCTTCCACATCTATTGTGCTGTGATTACTTTTCATCTAAATTATGTCCTTTAAAATATAATAGGAGGTAAGTGTTATGTAATGTAGTATAAATCCTAAGAGTATTAATTGTAACATTGAGATTTTCTTACTCTATTGTTTTCTTCTATTGTGTTGTAATTACTTGTCATCTGAATTATGTTCTTTAAAATATAATAGGCGGTAAGTGTTATATAATGTAGTATAAATCCTAAGAGTATTGAATGTGACATTAACATTTTCTTACTCTATTGTTTTCTTCTTCCACATATATTGTGCTGTGATATCTTGTCATCTGAATTATGTCCTTTAAAATATAATAGGCGGTAAGTGTTATATAATGTAGTATAAATCCTAAGAGTATTGATTGTGACATTGAAATTTTCTTACTCTATTGTTTTCTTCTTCCACATCTATTGTGCTGTAATTACTTGTCATCTGAATTATGTCCTTTAAAATATAATAGGCGGTAAGTGTTATATAATGTAGCTATAAATCCTAATAGTATTGATTGTGACAATGACATTTTCTTACTTTATTGTTTTCTTCTTCCACATCTATTGTGTTGTAATTACTTGTCATCTGAATTATGTCCTTTAAAATATAATAGGCGGTAAGTGTTATATGATGTAGCTTAAATCCTAATAGTATTGATTGTGACAATGACATTTTCTTACTTTATTGTTTTCTTCTTCCACATCTATTGTGCTGTAATTACTTGTCATCTGAATTATGTCCTTTAAAATATAATAGTCAGTAAGTGTTATATAATGTAGTATATATCCTAAGAGTCTTGATTGTGACATTGACATTTTCTTACTCTATTGTTTTCTTTTTCCACATCTATTGTGCTGTAATTACTTGCCATCTGAATTATGTCCTTTAAAATATAATAGGCGGTAAGTGTTATATAATGTAGTATAAATCCTAATAGTATTGATTGTGACATTGAGATTTTCTTACTCTATTGTTTTCTTCTTCCACATCTATTGTGCTGTAATTGCTTGTCATCTAAATTATGTCCTTTAATATATAATAGGCGGTAAGTGTTATATAATGGAGTATAAATCCTAAGAGTATTGATTGTGACATTGACATTTTCTTACTCTATTGTTTTCTTCTTCCACATCTATTGTGCTGTAATTACTTGTCATCTGAATTATGTCCTTTAAAATATAATAGGCGGTAAGTTTTATATAATGTAGCATAAATCCTAATAGTATTGATTGTGACAATGACATTTTCTTACTCTATTGTTTTCTTCTTCCACATCTATTGTCCTGTGATATCTTGTCATCTGAATTATATCCTTTAAAATATAATAGGTTGTAAGTGTTATATAATGTAGTATAAATCCTAAGAGTATTGATTGTGACATTGAAATTTTCTTACTCTATTGTTTTTTCTTCTTCCACATCTATTGTGTTGTAATTACTTGTCATCTGAATTATGTACTTTAAAATATAATAGGCGGTAAGTGTTATATAATGTAGTATAAATCCTAAGAGGATTGATTGTTACATTGACATTTTCTTACTCTATTTTTTTTTCTTCCACATCTATGTGCTGTAATTACTTGCCTCCTGAATTATGTCTTTAAAATATAATAGTATGGTAAGTGTTTTATATATAATGTAGTATAAATCCTAAGAGTATTGATTGTGACATTGACATTTTATTACTCTATTGTTTTCTTCTTCCACATCTATTGTGCTGTAATTACTCGTCATCTGAATTATGTCTTTAAAATATAATAGGATGTAAGTGTTATATAATGTAGTATAAATCCTAAGAGTATTGATTGTGACATTGACATTTTCTTACTCTATTGTTTTCTTCTTCCACATCTATTGTGCTGTAATTACTTGTCATCTGAATTATTGTCTTTTAAAATATAATAGATAGTAGTAGTGTTATATAATGTAGTATAAATCATAAGAGTATTGATTGTGACATTGACATTTTCTTACTCTATTGTTTTTTTGTCCATATCCTATGTGCTGTGATATCTTGTCATCTGAATTATGTCCTTTAAAATATAATAGGCGGTAAGTGTTATATAATGTAGTATAAATCCTAAAAATTGAGTATTTATTTATGTTACATTGACATTTTCTTACTCTATTGTTTTCTTCTTCCACATCTATTGTGCTGTAATTACTTGTCATCTGAATTACGTCTTTTAAAATATAATAGTCAGTAAGTGTTATATAATGTAGTATAAATCCTAAGAGTATTGATTGTGACATTGACATTTTCTTACTCTATTTTTTTCTTCTTCCACATCTATTGTGTTGTAATTACTTGTCATCTGAATTATGTCCTTTAAAATGTAATAGAAGGTAAGTGTTATATAATGTAGTATAAATCCTAAGAGTATGATTGTGTCATTGACATTTTCTTACTCTATTGTTTTCTTCTTCCACATCTATTGTGTTGTAATTATTTGTCACCTGAATTATGTCTTTTAAAATATAGTAAATAGTATAAATGCTAAGTGTTATATAATGTAGTATAAATCCTAAGAGTATTGATTGTGACATTGACATTTTCTTACTCTATTATTTTTTTTCATCTGTCCATACCTATGTGCTGTGATATCTTGTCATCTGAATTATATCCTTTAAAATATAATAGCCAGTAAGTGTTATATAATGTAGTATAAATTCTAAGAGTATTGATGTTGAGATTTTCTTACTCTACATCTATTGTGTTGTAATTACTTGTCATAATTATCCTTTAAAATATAATATTGATTGTGATATGTATATAAAATGCTAAGAATATTGATTGTGACATTGAGATTTTCTTACTCTATTGTTTTCTTCTTCCACATCTATTGTGCTGTAATTACTTGTCATCTGAATTATGTCCTTTAAAATATAATAGGCGGTAAGTTTTACATAATGTAGTATAAATCCTAAGAGTATTGATTGTTACATTGACATTTTCTTAATCTATTTTTTCTTCTTCCACATCTATTGTGTTGTAATTATTTGTCACCTGAATTATGTTTTTAAAATATAATAGTTGGTAAGTGTTATATAATGTAGTATAAATCTCAAGAGTATTAATTGTGACATTGACACTTTCTTACTCTATTGTTTTTTTTTGTCCATACCTATGTGCTGTGATATCTGGTCATCTGAATTATGTCCTTTAAAATATAATAGCCAGTAAGTGTTATATAATGTAGTATAAATCCTAAGAGTATTGATTGTAACATTGAGATTTTCTTAATCTATTTTTTTCTTCTTCCACATCTATTGTGTTGTAATTGTCACCTGAATTACGTCTTTTAAAATATAATAGTTGGTAAGTGTTTATAATGTAGTATAAATCCTAAGAGTATTAATTGTGACATTGACATTTTCTTACTCTATTTTTTTTTTGTCCATACCTATGTGCTGTGATATCTTGTCATCTGAATTATGTCCTTTAAAATATAATAGCCGGTAAGTGTTACATAATGTAGTATAAATCCTAAGAGTATTGATTGTTACATTGACATTTTCTTAATCTATTTTTTTCTTCTACCGCATCTATTGTGTTGTAATTACTTGTCACCTGAGTTACCTCTTTTAAAATATAATAGTTGGTAAGTTTTATATAATGTAGTATAAATCATAAGAGTATTGATTGTTACATTGACATTTTTTTAATCTATATTTTTCTTCTTCTTCCACATCTATTGTGTTGTAATTACTTGTCACCTGAATTATGTCTTTTTAAAATATAATAGTTGGTAAGTGTTATATATATGTAGTATAAATCCTAAGAGTATAAATTTTGACATTGACATTTTCTTACTCTATTGTTTTTTTTTGTCCATACCAATGTGCTGTGATATCTTGTCATCTGAATTATGTCCTTCAAAATATAATAGCCAGTAAGTGTTATATAATATAGTATAAATCCTTAGAGTATTGATTGTAACATTAAGATTTTCTTGCTCTATTGTTTACTTCTTCCACATTTATTGTGTTGTAAATATTTGTCATCTGAATTATGTTCTGTAAAATGTAATCAATAGTACGTGTTATATAAGGTAGTATAAATCCTAATAGTATTGATTGTTACATTGACATTTTTTAATCTATTTTTTTCTTCTTCCACATCTATTGTGTTGTAATTACTTGTCACCTGAATTACGTCTTTTAAAATATAATAGTTGGTAAGTATTATATAATGTAGTATAAATCCTAAGAGTATAAATTTTGACATTGACATTTTCTTACTCTATTGTTTTTTTTGTCCATACCTATGTGCTGTGATATCTTGTCATCTGAATTATATCCTTTAAAATATATTAGTCGGTAAGTGTTATATAATGTAGTATAAATCCTAAGAGTATTGATTGTGACATTGACATTTTCTTACTCTATTGTTTTCTTCTTCCACATCTATTGTGCTGTAATTACTTGTCATCTAAATTATGTCCTTTAAAATATATTAGTCGGTAAGTGTTATATAATGTAGTGAAAATCCTAAGAATATTGATTGTGACATTGACATTTTCTTTCTCTATTGTTTTCTTCTTCCACATCTCTTGTGTTACAATTACTTGTCATCTAAATTATGTCCTTTAAAGTATAATAAGTTAACTGTGATATGTTATTATAGTATTACTTCTAAATCAGGGTTTATTTAGAAAAATGGACAGGGAGGGGGCAATATAATACTTAGAGAAAATTTAGGGGGCAAAGGGACTGCAGGCAGCAGTGCGCCCTCTAGAGGAGTCTGGAGTCTTGCCTCCCAGAAGTTTTGAATTTTAGACCCTCTGAGATTACTTCTGAAACATTTTCGGACCATTTGTGGTTTTCAAATAACATGATGAGATGACCATATTTCTGGTGGTGATAAGACACTTGGCACCTATAGACCAAGTTACACTCGTGCTGATAAGGCACTTAGGAGTAATTTAACACCCATAGACTATTGGTTAAAACTGTACATTCTCCTTGTGTTTAGCCTAAGGTTATCTTATACTGTATATGCCTTGTGCTGAGTTTCAGTTCTATATTCATTACATCCAATTATCCCTTGAAAAAAAATGGCTATCCTAATATCCAAATGAAACCCTGTAAATGGACAAAATGAAATGTAAGATGATGCATGATTGTTAATCCTTGTGCAAATAATTGTTTATTATCATTATATTGTTAGCTTGTAGTGGTGGATGATGAATGATTATTTAAACTTGTACAAATAATTTAATCTAAGTATGTGTATATAGATTGTCTTTTCGTGTTTGTTTTATTGTAAAAGCATATATCATGGACATTTGTTGTATTATACCCTAATTTTGAAGAAGTTTTTCCTCTATGTTACAAAAAGTATTTATTTTTGATACAGTATTTAATTTATATTTATAATGTTTGGTCAATTATTGAAAGTGATTTGAGTCATATTTTGTTTGTATATGTAATGTTGTCTAGATTTATAATGTTTATGCTGTATTTATATATAGCAGTAGTGATATTGATAATGTACAGATGTTATGATATATTCTCTTGGTTCATGTTAATGTAATTATTATAATATATTTAGGATGGATCTACTCCAGTCATGTTAGCAGCAATGAATGGACACAAAGATGTTGTTTTGATTTTAACCCATAAAGAAGCCAATCTAGACATTGTCAACAAAGTAAGTGTTCATGTATAGATGTTATATGATAAAAGCTGTATAAGTGAAATTATAATGTAACTTCTTTTACTAAAAGTGTCAGTAGTTGTTATAGTATTATAAAAAAGTTTGAAATATTATCTTCTAAAAATATGGCAAATATAATGAATATTGGAAAGGGATACAAAGCTCTTATCACAATGTTAATAAAAAGTGGTTTTTTTATAAGATGTGTATTAACCAATTTAACTACTTATTATCATTGGACATGATGAAATGACTAGACATGACATCACCATAAATTTTCCATAGTTGTATCATATGCTCAGACTAAAATAGCAGTAAAGGAGATGAATTGAAGTATTAGTTGTCTGTTTAACATTGAACTATTCAATTGAAATTGTTTAAAATTGAAGTGTCCAGTATATTGCTCAGCTATAATTAGTATACTTTTTGCCATTATGACAAATCCACAATTAAAAATAGCCAGCCTTTTTTAGTGTACAGACTGTTGAAGATCTATAGTTTGTCAGATACAATAACTGTCAGATGGAGGTAATGCTTGTTATTGTAGTAGACTTGTAAATAATATAATTAAAAAGTCATATGGAAGGACAAAGATGATGATTGTTGATATACTAAGCAACATAAATAACTACATGTTACATTGTTGTCAGTTAGAACATTGACTTAATAGTATATTCTAATATTTTTTTCTGTTTGCTTGTTGTTTTACAGTCCCTTAGATTACATTGTAACTGTATATAATTTAAGCCATCTTGCATTAGTGTTAAAACAGTTATTTAAGTAATGAAGATTTATTAGTAATAGATGTAGTCATATCCTTCATGTATAATGTGACTTACATTTATATGATATATACGAATGTAATATGTTATAATGATAATGACAAAGTAAAGAGATAAGACAAAAGACAATGTCTATATGTTTGTACTGTTATTATAGAGTTAATGGTTTTATATTACAATTGATTATTTGTATGTTTTCTTTAATAGAGAGGATGGTCAGCCCTTCATTATGCAAGTGAGAAAGGATATGCAGATATTGTCGATATATTAGTCAACAAAAATGCTGATATCAATACTGTTACTAAGGTAATTTGGACCATAAAAATGAAGTGTAATTTTTAAGCTGTGCTAATGGATAGTAACTATTAGACAAGACATAGCATCAACATTATGTTGATACAAGACAATTGTACCTTACCTTAAACAATATATGATGTAGGAGGTAGCATTGGTGTAAGTACACTATGATGTATTTTCTTCATCCTACTTGTAGTTTGTGTTTGTGCCAAGATAATTACAAAAGTATAAGGCTTTAATGATCAATTTTATACAAACGTTATGTTTTTATGTAATGTATATGCCTTTATAAGTGTTATTTCAAGTGGTTTAACAATGACAGTTAGAGTTTATACTGACCTTTGAAGTAGCCTCTGTGTGAGAAACCATTTTTATGCATTAATTAGTTATAAACATATTAACATGTACATAAGACAGACAATAAATTTGAAGAAATGTCGCTAAGTCAATATTAAGTCTATTCTATTAGATTGCTTGCGATGTTTACATTTTGTTTATTCTATTGTTTTCTTTTTCCATAACTATTGTGCTGTAATTACATGTCATCTGTATTATGGGGCGTAATTACTTGTCATCTGAATTATGTCTTTTAAAATATAATAGGCGGTAAGTGTTATATAATGTACTATAAATCCTAAGAGTATTGACTGTAACATTGACATTTTCTTACTCTATTGTTTATTTCTTCCATATCTATTGTGTTATAAATATTTGTCATCTGAATTATGTTCTTAAAAATATCATAGGATGTAAGTGTTATATATTGTAGTGTAAATCCTAAGAGTATTGATTGTAACATTGACATTTTCTTACTCTATTGTTTTCTTCTTCCATCTGAATGGGTCCTTTATAATATAATAGTGGGTAAGTGTGATATAATGTAATATAAATCCTAAGTGTATTGAATGTAATCGATAATACGTCTTTTAAAATGTAATAGTTGGTAAGTGTTATATAATGTAGTATAAATCCTAAGAGTATTAATTGTGACATTGAGATTTTCTTACTCTATTGTTTTCTTCTTCCACATCTTTTCTGCTGTAATTTTTTCCCATCTGAATGTGTCCTTTACAATATAATAGGTTAACTGTGAAATGTCATTATAGTATTAGTTCTAAATCATTGTTTTATTTAGAAAAATGGACAAAGGGGGGGGGGGCAAAATAATACTTAGAGAAAATTTAGGGGGCAAAGGGACTGTAGGCAACAGTGTGCACTTTAGAGGGGTCTGTAAGCATGCCTCCCAGAAAATTTTTTGAATTTTAGACCCTCTGAGATTACTTCTGACACATTTTCGGACCATTTGTGGTTTTCAAATAACATGATGAGATGACCATATTTCTGGTGGTGATAAGACACTTGGCACCTATAGACCAAGTTACACTCGTGCTGATAAGGCACTTAGGAGTAATTTAACACCCATAGACTATTGGTTAAAACTGTACATTCTCCTTGTGTTTAGCCTAAGGTTATCTTATACTGTATATTCCTTGTGCTGAGTTTCAGTTCTGTATTCATTACATCCAATTATCCCTTGAAAAAAATGGGCTATCCTAATATCCAAATGAAACCCTGTTAATGGACAGAATGAAATGTAAGATGATGCATGATTGTTAAACCTTGTGCAAATAATTGTTTATTATCATTATATTGTTAGCTTGTAGTGGTGGATGATGAATGATTATTTAAACTTGTACAAATAATTTAATCTAAGTATGTGTATATAGATTGTCTTTTCGTGTTTGTTTTATTGTAAAAACATATATCATGGACATTTGTTGTATTATACCTTAATTTTGAAGAAGTTTTTCCTCTATGTTACAAAAAGTATTTATTTTTGATACAGTATTTAATTTATATTTATAATGTTTTGGTCAATTATTGAAAGTGATTTGAGTCATATTTTGTTTGTATATGTAATGTTGTCTAGATTTATAATGTTTATGCTGTATTTATATATAGCAGTAGTGATATTGATAATGTACAGATGTTATGATATATTCTCTTGGTTCATGTTAATGTAATTATTATAATATATTTAGGATGGATCTACTCCAGTCATGTTAGCAGCAATGAATGGACACGAAGATGTTGTTTTGATTTTAACCCATAAAGAAGCCAATCTAGACATTGTCAACAAAGTAAGTGTTCATGTATAGATGTTATATGATAAAAGCTGTATAAGTGAAATTATAATGTAACTTCTTTTACTAAAAGTGTCAGTAGTTGTTATAGTATTATAAAAAAGTTTGAAATATTATCTTCTAAAAATATGGCAAATATAATGAATATTGGAAAGGGATACAAAGCTCTTATCACAATGTTAATAAAAAGTGGTTTTTATAAGATGTGTATTAACCAATTTAACTACTTATTATCATTGGACATGATGAAATGACTAGACATGACATCACCATAAATTTTCCATAGTTGTATCATATGCTCAGACTAAAATAGCAGTAAAGGAGATGAATTGAAGTATTAGTTGTCTGTTTAACATTGAACTATTCAATTGAAATTGTTTAAAATTGAAGTGTCCAGTATATTGCTCAGCTATAATTAGTATACTTTTTGCCATTATGACAAATCCACAATTAAAAATAGCCAGCCTTTTTTAGTGTACAGACTGTTGAAGATCTATAGTTTGTCAGATACAATAACTGTCAGATGGAGGTAATGCTTGTTATTGTAGTAGACTTGTAAATAATATAATTAAAAAGTCATATGGAAGGACAAAGATGATGATTGTTGATATACTAAGCAACATAAATAACTACATGTTACATTGTTGTCAGTTAGAACATTGACTTAATAATATATTCTAATATTTTTTCTGTTAGCTTGTTGTTTTACAGTCCCTTAGATTACATTGTAACTGTATATAATTTAAGCCATCTTGCATTAGTGCTAAAACAGTTATTTAAGTAATGAAGATTTATTAGTAATAGATGTAGTCATGTCCTTCATGTATAATGTGACTTACATTTATATGATATATGAATGAAATATGTTATAATGATAATGATAATGTAAAGAGATAAGACAAAAGACAAGGTCTATATGTTTGTACTGTTATTATAGAGTTAATGATTTTATATTACAATTGATTCTTTGTATGTTTTCTTTAATAGAGAGGATGGTCAGCCCTTCATTATGCAAGTGACAAAGGATATGCAGATATTGTCAATGTATTAGTGAACAAAAATGCTGATATCAATATTGTTACTAAGGTAATTTGGACCATAAAAGTGAAGTGTAATTTTCACGCTGTGTTAATGGATATTAACTATTAGACAAGACATAGCATCAACATTATGTTGATACAAGACAATTGTACCTTACCTTAAACAATATATGATGTAGGAGGTAGCATTGGTGTAAGTACACTATGATGTATTTTCTTCATCCTACTTGTAGTTTTGTTTGTGCCAAGATAATTACAAAAGTATAAGGCTTTAATGATCAATTTTATACAAACGTTATGTTTTTATGTAATGTATATGCCTTTATAAGTGTTATTTCAAGTGGTTTAACAATGACAGTTAGAGTTTATACTGACCTTTGAAGTAGCCTCTGTGTGAAAAACCATTTTTATGCATTAATTAGTTATAACCATATTAACATGTACATAAGACAGACAATAAATTTGAAGAAATGTCGCTAAGTCAATGTTCTATTCTGTTAGATTGTTTGTGATGTTTACATTTTGTTTACTCTATTGTTTTCTTTTTCCATAACTATTGTGCTGTAATTACATGTCATCTGTATTATGGTGTGTAATTACTTGTCATCTGAATTATGTCCTTAAAAATATAATAGAGAGTAAGTGTTATATAATGTAATGAAAATCCTAAGAATATTGATTGTGAAATTGACATTTTCTTACTCTATTGTTTCTTGTCCATACCTATGTGCTGTGATATCTTGTCATCTGAATTATGTCCTTTAAAATGTAATAGCCGGTAAGTGTTATATAATGTAGTATAAATCCTAAGAGTATTGATTGTAACATTGACATTTTTCTTACACTATTGTTTTCTTCTTCCACATCTATTGTGCTGTAATTACTTGTCATCTGAATTATGTCCTTTAATATATAATAGGCAGTAAGTGTTATATAAAGTAGTATAAATCCTAAGTATATTGATTGTAACATTGACATTTTTCTTACACTATTGTTTTTTCTTCTTCCACATCTATTGTGCTGTAATTACTTGTCATCTGAATTATGTCCTTTAATATATAATAGGCGGTAAGTGTTATATAAAGTAGTATAAATCCTAAGAGTATTGATTGTGACATTGACATTTTTTTACTCTAATTTTTTTTTCTTCCACATCTATTGTGCTGTAATTACTTGTCATCTGAATTATGTCCTTTACAATACAATAGTTAGTAAGTGTTATATAATGTAGTATAAAACCTAAGAATATTGATTTTGACATTGACATTTTTCTTACACTATTGTTTTTTTTTCTTCCACATCTATTGTGCTGTAATTACTTGTCATCTGAATTATGTCCTTTAAAATATAATAGGCGGTAAGTGTTATATAAAGTAGTATAAATCCTAAGAGTATTGATTGTGACATTGACATTTTTTTACTCTAATTTTTTTTCTTCCACATCTATTGTACTGTAATTACTTGTCATCTGAATTATGTCCTTTACAATACAATAGTTGGTAAGTGTTATATAACGTAGTATAAATCCTAAGAATATTGATTTTGACATTGACATTTTTCTTACACTATTGTTTTCTTCTTCCACATCTATTGTGCTGTAATTACTTGTCATTTGAATTATGTCCTTTAAAATATAATAGGCGGTAAGTGTTATATAATGTAGTATAAATCCTAAGAATATTGATTTTGACATTGACATTTTTTACTTTTTTTTTTTTCCACATCTATTGTGCTGCAATTTTTTGTCATCTAAATTATGTCCTTTAAAATATAATAGTCGGTAAGTGTTATATAATGTAGTATAAATCCTAAGATTATTGATTGTGACATTGACATTTTCTTACTCTATTGTTTTTTTTTGTCCATAATATGTGCTGTGATATCTTGTCATCTGAATGCAATACAATAGTTAGTAAGTGTTATATAATGTAGTATATTTCCTAAGAATATTGATTGTGACATTGAGATTTTCTTACTCTATTGTTTTCTTTTTCCACATCTATTGTGCTGTAATTACTTGTCATCTGAATTTTGTCCGTTAAAATATAATAGGATGTAAGTGTTATATAATGTAGTATATTTCCTAAGAATTTTAATTGTGACATTGACATTTTCTTACTCTTTTTTTTTTTGTCCATACCTATGTGCTGTGATATCTTGTCATCTGAATTATGTCCTTTAAAATATAATAGCCAGTAAGTGTTTTATAATGTAGTATAAATCCTAAAAGTATTGATTGTGACATTGACATTTTCTTACTCTATTGTTTTCTTCTTCCACATTTATTTTGCTGTAATTACTTGTCATTTGAATTATGTCCTTTAAAATAAAATAGTTGGTAAGTGTTATATAATGTAGTATAAATCCTAAGAGTATTGAGTGTAACATTGACATTTTCTTACTCTATTGTTTTCTTCTTCCACATCTTTTGTGCTGTAATTACTTGTCATCTGAATTATGTCCTTTAACATATAATAGTCGGTAAGCGTTATATATTGTAGTGTAATTCCTAAGAGTAATGATTTTAACATTGACATTTTCTTACTCTATTTTTTCTTTTTCCACATCTATTGTGTTGTAATTACTTGTCACCTGAATTCATCTTTTAAAATATAATAGAAGGTAAGTGTTATATAACGTAGAATAAATCCTAAGAGTATTGATTGTGACATTGACATTTTTTTACTCTTTTTTTTCTTCTTCCACATCTATTGTGCTGTAATTACTTGTCATTTGAATTATGTCCTTTAAAATAAAATAGTTGGTAAGTGTTATATAATGTAGTATAAATCCTTAGAGTATTGAGTGTAACATTGACATTTTCTTACTCTATTGTTTTCTTCTTCCACATCTATTGTGCTGTAATTACTTGTCATCTGAATTATGTCCTTTAAAATATAACAGGCGGTAAGTGTTATATATTGTAGTGTAATTCCTAAGAGTAATGATTTTAACATTGACATTTTCTTACTCTATTGTTTTATTCTTCCACATCTATTGTGTTGTAATTACTTGTCATCCTTATTATGTCCTTTAAAATATAATAGTCGGTAAGTGTTATATAATGTGGTATAAATCCTAAGAGTATTGATTGTGACATTGACATTTTCTTACTTTATTGTTTTCTTCTTCCACATCTTTTGTGCTGTAATTACTTGTCATCTAAATTATGTTCTTTAAAATATAATAGGAGGTAAATGTTATATAATATAGTATAAATCCTAAGATTATTAATTGTGACATTGACATTTTCTTACTCTATTGTTTTTTTGTCCATAATATGTGCTGTGATATCTTGTCATCTGAATGCAATACAATAGTTGGTAAGTGTTATATAATGTAGTATATTTCTTAAGAATATTGATTGTGACATTGAGATTTTCTTACTCTATTGTTTTCTTCTTCCACATCTTTTGTGTTGTAATTACTTGTCATCTAAATTATGTCCTCTAAAATGTAATAGCCGGTAAGTGTTATATAATGTAGTATAAATCGTAAGAGTATTGATTGTGACATTGAGATTTTGTTACTCTGTTGTTTTCTTCTTCCACATCTATTGTGCTGTAATTACTTGTCATCTAAATTATGTTCTTTAAAATATAATAGGAGGTAAATGTTATATAATATAGTATAAATCCTAAGAATATTGATTTTGACATTGACATTTTTTACTTTATTTTCTTTTTCCCACATCTATTGTGCTGCAATTTTTTGTCATTTAAATTATGTCCTTTAAAATATAATAGTCGGTAAGTGTTATATAATGTAGTATAAATCCTAAGATTATTGATTGTGACATTGACATTTTCTTACTCTATTGTTTTTTTGTCCATAATATGTGCTGTGATATCTTGTCATCTGAATGCAATACAATAGTTGGTAAGTGTTATATAATGTAGTATATTTCCTAAGAATATTGATTGTGACATTGAGATTTCCTTACTCTATTGTTTTCTTCTTCCACATCTATTGTGCTGTAATTACTTGTCATCTGAATTTTGTCCGTTAAAATATAATAGGATGTAAGTGTTATATAATGTAGTATATTTCCTAAGAATTTTAATTGTGACATTGACATTTTCTTACTCTTTTTTTGTCCATACCTATGTGCTGTGATATCTTGTCATCTGAATTATGTCCTTTAAAATATAATAGCCAGTAAGTGTTTTATAATGTAGTATAAATCCTAAGAGTATTGATTGTAACATTGACATTTTCTTACTCTATTGTTTTCTTTCTTCCACATTTATTTTGCTGTAATTACTTGTCATTTGAATTATGTCCTTTAAAATAAAATAGTTGGTAAGTGTTATATAATGTAGTATAAATCCTAAGAGTATTGAGTGTAACATTGACATTTTCTTACTCTATTGTTTTCTTCTTCCACATCTTTTGTGCTGTAATTACTTGTCATCTGAATTATGTCCTTTAACATATAATAGTCGGTAAGTGTTATATAATGTAGTATAAATCCTAAGAGTATTGATTGTGACATTGACATTTTCTTACTCTATTGTTTTCTTCTTCCACATCTATTGTGCTGTAATTACTTGTCATCTGAATTATGTCCTCTAAAATATAATAGCCAGTAAGTGTTATATAATGTAGTATAAATCCTAAGAATATTGATTGTGACATTGAGATTTTTTTACTCTATTGTTTTCTTCTTCCACATCTATTGTGCTGTAATTACTTTTCATCTGAATTATGTCCTTTAAAATATAATAGGAGGTAAGTGTTATATAATAACTAACCTGTATTTGTTGTGTGTGTTATTTCTCCTTTTACATATACACAGGATGGTCAAACTGCTTTGTACATTGCATCTGAGAAAGGCAATAATGAATGTATTGAACTTCTTCTTAAAGCCAATGCTAACCCTGACATTGCTGATTGTGTAAGTTATGACATTTTAAATTGTTTATTCACTAAAAAAGAAAAAGAACGTTATATAGAATATACAATGTCCTAAAACATTTTCTTAATAATTATCTATTGTTGGAAGGAAACATTGTGTGTTTTATTCGATCACTTTTGTGTCATTTATATTTAGCATTCATTTGTTATTTGTCCTCTTACATATACATAGAATGGCCGAACCGCTTTGTACGTTGCATCTGAGAAAGGCAATAATAAATGTGTTCAGCTTCTTCTTAAAGCCAATGCTAACCCTGACATTGCTGATTGTGTAAGTTGTGACATTTTAAATTGTTTTTTCACTAAAACAAATTTGATATATCACATATACAATATCCTAAAACATTTTTATCAGCCTACTAAAATATATATCATAGAAAGTAATCATAAATGATTTGATATAACAACTGAGCAACATTGTACTATGTTTGTAAAGAAAAGAGAAAATCAGGGCCACATACCAATAGTACTATAAAAGCTTTTCCATTCAAATACATATATATTATAAAACCATGCTATCCTTAACTTTTAATAGGCCTTGATATCATTTAAGTGATCTTAGCCACTACATCTTATAATTCAATGTTCATATTATTGATGTTTACCTTAGTTTCCTACTGATTTATAAATTGAGTTACTTCATTTACAATGATTAACCATTTGCTGGTTTTATAGTCTATTAAGCTAGACCCTTCTGTTTGCTTATGACAAAGAGGAATCTAGCAAAGGTCACTTTAGAACTTCAACTAATTACAATAAGTGTAAACAAAGAAACCACACATACACTACAACTTTAACATTTAATACATGTTATCTATCTTAATAGATTAAGAGACTTTATAGACCAGATGTATCAATTTATATATTTTAGTTTCACCTTACAAGCATCAAACAACTTATAACACTTTGTACTTGCAAGATATTAATGAGCCAAAAGATGATATCCATAATAGTGTTAATTCCTACTACCTATGCATGTAATCTTGGTAGTGGAATATGATTGGTCAACTGAAATATACTCAATTGTGACCTTCCTTCCCTTTTGCATATCAGTAAAGAGGAGGGTGTAGCTTAATAGAGTAGTCTTATTATTACTAGCCTAGTTGTTTATCCTGTCATTGGGGGCCTATTACATGCAAAATGATTGGTATAACAAATAAAGATGAATGGAAATTACTGGAGTAGTGTTGCATCTCCATTTAATACATGACAGTTAGTAGCCATATGCCATTTTGTCATTATTTAGAAAGCTCAGTCTCATGTATTAATGGTGTCAATTGATTAGAAGGTAGACTCTGGAAATTCAGCATGATGGATAAGCTTTTAAAACTTTTCTGAAAAGTTTGATCTGATTTCAGTCAGTTTCACTTGCTGTAGATCCACTTTCATTAGAAAATGAAGTAGAAAAAATTTTCTTTGATGCAGGCTTAAATTTTTGGCCGTATTTTCTTCATTCCTTCAGAAATATTCCAACAAATCTGTTAATTGATACACATTGCTTATTGTTAGTTTGCCAAATAATAACTAACTTGCTTTGTGCACAAAATACTATAACTGTAAATGAGGTAAACTTTGACATGGAAGTATAAATAAAATAATTCTAACAATCAATCACACCATCTAATCTAAAATAAAAGGAATATCAATTACTGCAATTTAGGATGGTAATATGCCTCTTCACGTTGCTTGCCGAGGTTGCTATGGTGATGTTGTGAAGTCCCTTTTGTCTTTAGGAAAGGTCAACCCAATGGCTAAGAACAAACATGAACAAACAGCCATGGAACTTGCTTATCATGACAACATCAACCGCTTCAGTATTTTAAAGATGTTTGAGCGATTTGAGCAATGCCGAAAAGATTTTCCTGTGGAAACTTACAGCAAAGTCTTTTTTTGTGGTAACACCGGTGCGGGTAAAAGTTCACTTGCAGCAGTCATTATGGAACGAGCTAAGAAACCACCTAATTACATGTTCCATACATCTGATCCCATTCCAGTAGAACTACTTACTACTGGAATTAATGCACATACCATTTCAAGTCATGAAGTGGGAAATATTGTCCTTTATGATCTTGCAGGTCATAAGGAGTATTACAGCAGTCATGCAGCAATTCTAGAAAATCTCATGCTAAACACACCTGCTGTTTTTGCTATACTTTCAAAGATGACTGACAACCTTGACATCATTGAAAGGAATTTATACTACTGGTTTAATTTTATAAAGAATGTCAGTCTTCAATTATCAAGCTCAAGGCCATCTCAAATACTTGTCATTGGAAGTCGACTCGATGAACTGACTAATGGTTATGAGAAAATTTCTAAATTAGTTGCTGAAGTTGCTGAAAAAGCTGATCATTCACAAGAATATGGTGGGTTCCTACCTATGGAATGTCATCATCCTGGAGGAAGAAATGTCAACAAGTTTGTCACTATGCTCTCTTATAGCTGCAAAGCTGTACTTGATCGATCTGATAAAATTAGTTTTTATTGCCATGTTCAATTCTCGTTTTTGCAATTGCTTCGAAATGAAGAGAATATTATAGCAATTAGCTTGATGGAATTATGTGCTGTTTTAAAAGAACGAGATGACCCTTCACTTCCTTCGGAAAGGTCAGTGTTATTGGAATTCCTAACCACTTTAAATGACAAGGGTCTCATCTTATTCTTTAAAAATGAGGATGATGCTGAAAGTTGGGTAGTTATTGACAGAGCTGCTCTTCTCACTGAAGTCAATGGTGTTCTATTTGCTCCTAAGGAATATGCTGATCAAAATATTGCCAGTAATACTGGCATTGTGCCTAAGTCTGTCCTAAAAGAAATATTTCCAAAGCACAACACCCATATGTTAATTGGGTTCCTTAAGAGTCTTCAGTTCTGTCATGTTTTAGAATTAAGTATACTACAAAAGTTCAAAACCAATATATCAGCTTCAATTCCTCTGCCCTCAGAAGAGCTCTTATTTTTTCCATCCCTCATTGAAGCTGAGCCCCCTACAGATATTAAAATAGAGAATGGTTGGGATGGTGCCTCTGGTGTCCTGATCGTAACCAATTCCTCTCAACACGATTTCTTCATCTTCTTCTTTTTATCCTTTCCAACAATTTTTGTCTTCCACATCATAATAGAGCTGGAAACTTTGCTGCTAATCCACAAATCCTAATGTTAGCTCGTCGTTGTGATGTATGGACGAATGGCATTTATTGGGTGAATGATGATGATGAAGTCGAAGTTGTTTGTCGAGGTAGCAGAACAATTTCGTTGCGTTACTGTAGTTACATCAGTAAATGATGTTGTAAAAAGCCGCAAAGTCTTCAATGATGTTGTTAAGACCATATTAACATTGAAGAGTCAGACACACTCATTTGAATGTGAGGAGTACCTCATTGCTCCTAGTGATGTAGGAAAAGCTCGTAGTCTTCTCATGAATAAACGCACACTTTACAATATAAAAGATGTTGCTCGATCAGTGCTTACAAAAGGTAAAGTTAGAGATGACAGCAACACCAAGAGGGTGGGTGTTGAACAGATTGTGGGAGTTGATGACCCTTTTCTTTGCATTACTCCTTCAGTCACAAAAGCACTTTTCAGTGCTAAATTCCCACTTCAAGAGGACCAATTCCAACACGTACTGAATAGGTGTTCTTGTCTCTCATCATCACTCTTATCATCAAGTCAAATGTCAGTAAAGGAATGTTGCAGTCAACTAAGTGTGTTTGCTGGACGTAACCCTTTGGTAAGTATAAGTTAGTTTGAATAATCAATTGTCAATTTGTTGTGTATTGTACTTATACCACATTCTCTACTGTATGATACTTACATCATATTCATATTTCATTTTATCATAGGATCTTGTGTATCCTTCATTAACTGAAAAATACATAGAAACTATATCTGAGCAACTTCTCGTTAAAGGTTAGTGTATAGTGTTAGTGGCTATTAAATATTAGTTATAGCTCAGCTGTGATATAAAACAAGCCTGACAGAGCACAGAAATTCAAAGTGATGTCACAGCCAATATCTGCTGAAGTCAGCTCTATGTTTGGATACAGTGCTGCTATGTCACTTTATCAAGTCTGAGCTCTTTATTAACACTTTGAATTGCTATGCTATTGTGTCACAGCTAGTTTAATTCTTGTGTGCTTGTGTTTAAATGTTAGATGTCACACTTACAATAGGTAATTCATTAACCAGTTTCACACACCAATTACAAAGCAAGATAACTCAACTCTTTGTCTCCCAAATTTTTAATAAATGTAAAATAAATTTCAATAGACAAAGTGTGTATTGCATTTATGTAATACATAATCTTTTTAGTAAGACTTCAGATTAATTTTTTTGTTGTTATGTTTTCTAGGAGTACTGTAGGAAGTTAATGAACTTGCAAATCCATTATAAACTATTTGGCCTCATTTTTTCTTTGCTGCTTTGTTTTTTTTCTAAAGCACACTAACAGCATTCATAAAAAAATTAAATGCATTTTATGAAGTGCTTTAGCTTTACAAATAGTTTTGTCTTCTATTATAGAGAGAGGTATACTTAATGTACATTATCAGTTGATTTAGCTATTTCAGGATTTATTACACAAAAAGTTTTTTTTTTTAATTGAAGTCATCTACGAATTGTTTTAATTAATATCAATCCAATAAAAGCAAAATTATAATGAAACTAGTGGCAACGGAAATAGCATCATTCCTACATAATGGCACAATACAAAGATTTGAAAGCATTATAATGAACACAAGATGGTTTGTAAGATGTTTGAAGCAACATTAAAGTAAATGAGATCAAAAATAAGTTAGAAGCTTTGTATATGTACAATACCAACTCTAAAGTTTTCTTTCTCTTTGACTGTGACAGTTAGAAACTAAGTGATATCAAAGTTTGCACTCATCAATATTATATCATATAATCTTGTAACCATGTATTGCTAGTTATGTATATTGCTATTATTACTATTATTGCTACTTTGTTTGTGTTTGGATTATTAGTATATAAACTTTTTCCTACATTATATCATTTTCAAAGAAAACATTAATACATTTACAGATGTGTTTCTGATACATATATACATATATATATATATATATATATATATATTAATTCTTATAATTTTTTTTTCTTCTACTACAGATACTAGCCAGATTATTCACAAAGTTCCTACAAGGAAAGATGCTGTAGAAGTATTGATGCCTATTAAAACAAATGGTACATGATAGGTGTTGCTCTTGAAGTCAGCTCAGCAGATCTAGACAGCCTACAAGAAAGCAAAAGTTCAGTAGAAGTAAATCTTGCTAATATGATAGGCAAATGGCTAGACACACGTGCTAAAGAAGCTACCTGGGAGGTACTGTTAAAAGCAGTGGAGAGCAAGATTGTTGACAGCCAACAAACAGGGCATAAGATTCGTGAATTTTTAAAGATACCTGAAAGAAGTGATCCTCACTCACATAGTGAAAGAGGTAGGATTCTACATAATCCCTTTACTAAACAATAATGAACTTAGTCATTTTAACTATAAATTCACTAAAGCCTGATGACATGAAACTATAATTAAATTGTGTTAGCTATCTTCAACAAATATAAAGTATTTGTGTTACATCACTGTAGAAGACAATAAGTCAAAAGACAGAGAAAGTACTTCAACTCAAAATTATAACCAACACAGTAATTCAGGTGTTCATGCTAGTGATCAAGCAATAGCTCAACTGGATTACCAAAGTAAGTTAAACATATACATTACACAACTCAGTCATATACTTACAATCATATTATTAAGCGTGGTAGTGCTTAATATGTAGGATTGGGGTGTCTGCCACATGTTGTGATGTCTTAAATAACTGATAACAGTTTAAAATTAGACCTACTTAAGTATCTACTTGACTTTATCAAGTCTTTTTAACAAGAATGTGCAAATAAATTATATAAAATGTTGTTAAGGTGGAAAAGTGGGAACTAATTAAACAGCCAAATTATTCTTCATTCTCTTTCCCTCTAGCTGTACTAGCACAATAATATGTTTGTTTAGTTTTCATAATGGTTTTATGGTAAAATGAGTTCTTGAATTACCTGTATATAATAGTATCAACACCTCTGAGTGCCTTTTTAGTATGATATTAAAATTGTTTAGTATTATAGAAAATGTAGTACTCCTATTGTTTGATTTGTTATTATTTAGTTTTTTTGAAAAGATGTCTCTAAATGGAATATTGAATACCTCAATGAAGAGCAAGTTTTTGAGAAATCAGAATATGGTGTCAAGTTGCGTTATTCCACCGTCATCAGTGCAAGAAGGGCAAGAAGTCAAAATTGAGGTCAATGTAGTTTTCACTAGAGGAGTCAGAGATCATCCTCCCTCCTGATGTTGAGCTCATTAGCTGTTTCTACAATATAAATACAAAGAGGAACATTCTCCCAAACCTATCAAGCTTCATCTCCAACATAATGTTATGCTCGGTCACAAGAGGAAAGTCAACAGCTAGTATTTATCATAGCTAATGGACCACCACCTTACAAGTTTGAGCTGTTACCCAACTGAATACGACAAAGTTTTCAGACCTTATGACAAGTTTTGGTGTCATAGAAATCCCTCATTTTTGTCTCCATTGCTATTGTCATCAAAAAATAACCAGGTTTCTATTTCGACGCAGTTATGTCATGACAGTTTTTTTCAAAGAGGTGAGAAGTTTTTGTTGGGAAATACAAGCAGTGGTCACAAAAAATCTTGGACCTTTTCTTGAGGTATGCAGCCATAAAAAAGAACTACACACTACTATTACCACTGTATACATGTTCTTTATCTATATTAGAGAGTGTAAAACAGAGAAACGTTTTGTAAACTGGAAAAGGAGAGACCTTGGTCCTTTTTTTGATCCTGACATAATTATGGTTACAACCAGTAAGAAAATTATGACATTTTGCCAATAACCACTCCATTTCAAGTAAAGTTGGTAGTTTTATTTGTAACTTTTAAATTTTGTATTGTTTAAGATTTCTAGGAGGATCATTGATCAATGTCAACCAGAACACTGCCCTACTTTGCTTAAATTTTAAAGTTTCTCTCAAAGATAAGAAAGGACTCACTGACCTAAAGCTTACCTTAATGGAATAAGTGAGACCCATAAGTTTGGTAATTCCTAGTTATGAATTGGAACAACAGCAGGAAACAACAAGTGAGTGATGTTAAAAATACAATATACTCATAATATGTCATATAAATATCACCTGCACTTTTTCCAAATATGAAGTAATGAATAGAAATGTATGCTCCCTTTTGTTAATAGAGCTCACTCTGCCAGCACTTCCTTCCAACCTAATCCCTTCTGCCAGCATGTATATGTCCACTAGTAGTTCTCCTTCTATTAATATGCCATCATCATATCATCTATTGGGAATTCTGATGATTATTAGGTGAGTTATGAAATGTGAAAGTTATGGATAGGTTTGTCATTAACTTAATTTAAATTACTTTCACATTTTCTCATGACTAGGTAAAGAAGCCAAGAAAAAACACCTGATGACGCTACTTCACGAAATTAAATACATGTGGGGGAATACTATTGGGTGAACAACTTGAAGTGTGTTATGTGATATAACAGTTCCTCTTGAATATAATGGGTCATATGATAATACCAAAAAACTCTCAGAAGTCCTTCAGGTATGGATGATAAGGAGAAACATGTGAAGTGTCTTGGGAGAATGATTTTAACATCACTGTTTTTGAAGAAGCCACCTGTAGAACACAATAAAGTAGCTGAAGAGATATATAAATTCTTAACAAGGCCTGATATCAAGAATGAATATCTCTCTTTCCTCATCACCTGTAAAGTTAAAAAAAATCATTTAGTATTGTTCCTGTGTGTCACTCTATAGGTCAAGCAACTACACTTTTTAATCCTCCTTCTCTGGTTCAGCAAAAACCCAATTGAGATGGAAGGTATACTATATTCGCTGTAATGTTAAATGAGAAGAGATATTGTAACTATAATAAGAAAAAATAGGTATCTTGCGTTAAACGTTTCCTTTTTTGATTTAATCAATGCTATCATATTTTATTTTGAAATCTTGTTTAAATTATATTTAGGGTGTTTTGAGTGTGTTCTCTGGATGAATTTGTTTTCTTTTTTTCTCACTAGGAAAGGATTAGCTGGTCTATGGTGCTTTTGGGAACCACCTTTTGTTGCTGTTATAGCTCTATATTATATACATAGTAATAAACTAGAATGTAGACTTAGCTTTGCACATTGATTTTGTTTACTTTTTGATTTGTTCTGAGTCAAAAAACTATTCTTTGAAATTACATGTATAAAAAGCAATGAAAGTGTATCCTATTCTATGTGATGGCTATAGCAAATTATATTAGCAGACATTAACCCTATAATGATGTGCATGACAGACTTTGATAGATTTGTCAAAGACTAAATTTTAAAATTAGAAGTGTGGAGATGGTAGAATAAACAAATCTATGCAATAGAAACGAGGCATGACAGCACTGAGTTCTGGAGATAATGTTCAACTCTGTGGCTTGCTCATCATCATTTATCTGAGAAGATAAAACTAACCCATATTAGAAGTAATGTGGTTTAATTGATGGGACAGATCGAGTTGTTGATTATAATCTTCTTTTGTTAGATCTAAAAACCACTCCCATGTATCCATTGTTTAAAGAATAAGTTAGAAGCTTTGTATATATACAATACCAATTCTAAAGTTTACCGTAATGTCAAAACTTTTTCGGCCGCTCAAACTTTCGCGAGTAAAATTTTCCCGAATTCATAATTTCGCGTTTTGTTGTCAACCGCAAAAATTGACTTCGTGGTATGATATTAGATTTCGTTATCCTTGTGCAGTAACGCGATGGATACTTTTGTTCGCGAGTCTAATTTTCGTGCGAGACAATTAGACTCGCGAACAAATATTGAACCAATAATGAAAGCAAATATAAGTCCTCATAACAGTAATTGTTGCCTACACTATAGATTTCCATTTAAACAATAACCTCTTTTACATATTCATCCCCAATTCTATTCTGGCCCCCATAAAAAGTATTAGAGCTTTGGCTTCATTTCTTATTTCTGCTACTCTTCATGATTCTTGAACCTATGTTCCAAAGTGGAGGGCATCCCCCCAATGAATTACTCTCTCAATGTCTCCAGGCAGTCAATAACAATACCAAAAGCCATTGTGGCAAGAAACTGTAAAGGACGTATCTGGCACGGTACTTAGTTAGGACGTCAGAATTTAAATTGGGGTTTGCACTCTAACCTCAGTAACACATTTGGATCGACTACCGATTCCTGGTAGTTATAGATAGTTGTAGACCTTTACCCTTCCCTTATAGAGGGAGGGCTGGTTTACGGAGACTACATGTGTAAGTCTTTCAAGTGTATCAGGGAATCATTGCCCTAAGGAAGTTTCCATTAGTAAGTGTGTGGAAGATGCCTTAGACAATGCGATACCAATGAAGGAAGTATTCCTTACAAATGATGACCTGAATTAATGTAGTATTCTTTATAAAACTTTTAATTTAAATGATAAAAATTTAGTATCAAATAATTATAGATTCACTTATTGCTAATTAATAATAATAATTACAGATAGTTGACTGTTTCAGTCAATTTAAAAAAAATATGCTGATTGACTTTGTCCCATAGAACTCTTGTAAATGCATGTTCTTTAATATAAAAATTGTTGTGTATTGTAAATTGTAGTCATCAAATTAAATGACTTAATTAATTTCTTTTCATTTTCTATAATATTTTTTTGCTTGCTATATACATGAGTGGGCATCTTGTAATCAATCTTTGAAGACTGAACTAACTACTTTTATTTTTGTTAAAACTTAGTATATGTACAGTATTATTGTTAAGGGCCCCCCAATGTTAAGGAGCAATATGTATATAATTTTTCTTTTTGTTAATTAACTTGTACACAAAGTAAGTCCTATTGAGTTTTTGGAGGTAACCAGGAAGTCCAACCAATTAGACACATCATTTAAAGAAAAAACTTAAGTGGAGGGACCCTTGCCCCATTAGGAGCCAAAAGTTACAGTATTTTCTATTATACTGTGCTGCTACTAGTAACTTGTTAAGCGCTGAAGAATAAGATGGGACCAAACAGTTAGCACTAAACCATAGATTTGCAAAAGTTTAAGTACAAATTTCTTATATGTGTATAGCATCAACCTAACCACTGCCGAAGTTGAACTTCTTGAGGCATTGTTTCTTCAGCATATGTAGGACGTAGAGATTGTAACAACATAATCAGTATTAGTGTCATATGATCAGCAAAACTATTTTTCATAACTTTTGGGATTCAAACCAAAAAGATGCTTTGATATTATATTGGCAAAAGATCATATCATTTTTTGTACATATATTTGGTGTATATATGGTAAAATATTATTTTTGACTGTCTGTGGATAAAGGCTTTCTGGTTCAACTTATTTCATCAAGCAATTTTGCTACAGTATCAGAAACAGGAGAGCCCCATTGGGCTGTTCCAAAAAACTGGCCTCTAAATGAGAAAGTAGGTGACTATCCTAAGGTAGACACTCTAGATATTCAAGACTCTTTGTCCAAAAGAGTGGTCTGTGAAATTTAACTGGTATTTGGAAACACACATGCAATGACAAAAAAATGCTGTAGTTGAGAGACTAAGAGTGAAATATGTATTGTCATAGATTGTGTATGGCTGACTCTCTATCACATTAATTGTGAGATTGCGTTTTGGAGTGGATGAACGTATGTTAATTGTAGGAACACTGTTTGAGGTTTTTCATGATGGGAGGCTTTTTAACCTGCCTGAGTATTTTACTTCCCTCTTTATTTCTCTTTGTTGCCTTCCAAATAAACTCGTCTCCAACTAAATTAGCTATGACTTTTGTTTGAAATGGCATGGAAGATACAAACCTCTCCTTTCTTTTGCGGTCGCATGTTTGTAATTACCCAATCATGTTATCGACATGCCTTTTGTGCCAATTTCATTGTCACTTTGGTCTTGTTGATCTACCTTCTTCACATTTTTGAAATCATCCAGACAGCCACATTGGCAAATTTGTATATTTGGAAACGTATCATAGTGGCACATTTTAGAACCCAAAGATTCATTGAAACATCTATATTAGGGATTAGGAAGGCTTCCCACACACCTTTTGGTGAGAACTTTTCAAAGGGTTCTCTTATCTTGGATCAGAGGTTTTCAATTACTTCTTTGACTTAGCTGTTGGGTCCTGGTCAAATGGTGTTCCAAGATGATGCTATCCTATTGCCTTAGAGAAGGCTATACTCTGGCCCTCCTCAGTTGTATGATTCACATTCAGAGTAAATGGTGTCTAACCTCGGTTTACACACTGCTTCTAAAAAGGATATAGATAGGACAACTTTATCAGTTTCAAGTACTGGTACACCTGCGCCTTTCCGTATTAGCCCAGAAGTGGTTCTGGAAAACCTACTATAACCAATAAAGTCCCAAACTTAGAGAAAAGGCATGATTCTTGAACCCTGTGCAACCAGAAAAGCAGAAGCCAACTTTCTTCTATCAAAGGCAAATATAGATCCGATAGGGCTGAAACTGAGGGAAGTTCCGCCCTTTTGGGAAGAATGTAAGCCTTCTGTCCGAGTCAAGCACACCAACATCTCCTTGGTTCTTATTACTACTAATACAATTATCATTATATGAAAAATTTATGATAAATTGTGAGGACCTTTGTAAGACGGAATAGTCCAAGAAATATTGGGACTTGATGAAATTTTGTATTTGATATGCTAACCCAACCATTTAGGACCAGTGAAAAAACCTAATTTCAATGTTAATTGGGCACCTATTTCTAATTTTTCCAAATTCACTGATATTTTGGGAGGAAAACTTTGCATTTCTTATTGAAGGCGGAACCTTCAAAGACCATATATCATTTTACTCCTTAAAACGAGAGGATTAAATTGTTTTTTCAAAATGCCTCCTGATAGAAACAAGAACACACGGTGTTGTGTTGAAAACCATTCTATACAGGATGCCAAACTGGCCATTTTTGATTGTACCTTTAACCACCCCCAAACATACTTGAAAACTATAAAAGGATCCTAACTGAATTAATACTGAAAACCTTGAAAAAGTTATTTCAAACAAAATTTTTGTATTTCCATAATTTTATTTTTGATTATATTTTGTATTGAAACTTTTTACATTTCCAAATTTTGTATATTAATACATATTTCAAAATTTTGAATGATGATAAACAGTAATTTTGTATTCCACAAAGTCCTTCTTTAAATTAAGTTTAAACCAATTTTTATTTACAACATTGTAGACTGTTTCATGATTGGAGAAATAATTCCTGTGATAAATTGAAACAATTCAACTATACTCTAACATAACAGTACATTTGTTTTTATATTTGTTGATTTTCTATTGTCTCTCTGATTCAGAATGCTGTAACAATCTCTTCACTGTATTAGCTAGAGGAAGCAGCAGTACATTAATGCCATTGAATAAAATGATGATTAATCAGAATCTCAGACAATAAAATAATATTTTAATTATCATCAAGTTATCTGGGGCACTACAAATAGAATACTGTTGGTACTACTGTTTAATTTGTAAATACGGTAACTAGAGTGGACTTGAAGTTGTTAAAAACCTATAAACAATAGTTAGATCCCCATTGTAGTGACTGCAAACATGGCAGTTTACAAGAACACAACACACAATAATACAATTGTGTTAATCATATTTTTACTAAATACTTTCTCCTTTCCTCGGAGTCTTGTGAATAATCTTCTCAAAAGAGCTAAATGTTGGGAAATGTTAAGATTTCTAGGAGGAATCATTGATCAATGCACCAGACATGCCTACCTGGCTTAAATTTTAAATTTCTCTCAAAGATAGAAAGGACTCACGACCTAAAGCTTACCTTTAATGAATAATGAGCCCTAAGTGTGGTAATTCCTAGGTATGAATTGGAACACAGCAGAAACAACAGTAGTGCCTGTTAAAAATCCCAATATACTCATAATATTCATATAAAATATCACCTGCACTTTTCCAAAATTTGAATATGATAGAAAGTATGCTCCTTTTGTTAATATAGCTCACTCTCTGCCAGCACTCCTTCCAACACTATTCCTTCTGCCAGCATGTCATATGCCACTAGTATTTCTCCTTCTCATTAATAGCCATCATCATTCAGCATTGGGGAATTTCTGATGCATTATTATGTGAGTTATGAAATGTGAAAGTTAATGGATGGTTGGTCATTACCCGTAATTTAATTAACTTTCACATTTCTCATTACTATGTTAAAGAGCCCAAGAAAAACACCTGTGACGCTACTTCCGAAATTAAATACATTGGAATACTATTTGTGAACACTTGAAGTGTGTAGGGTGCTATAAAGTCTCTGAATATTGGGATATGAAAATACAAAAAACTCTCAAGAAGGGTCCTTCAGGTAAGGATAGAAAAAAAATTAAAAGAGAACATGGAAGTGTCTTGGAGAATGATGTCAGCATGTTTTGAAGAAGCCCCTGTAGACACAATAAAGTAGCTGAAGAGATATTAACTCTTAGCAAGGCCTTGATATCACGAATGAATATCTCTCTTCTCATCAACTGGTTAAAGTTAAAAAAATCATGTAGGTATTGTTCCTGTGTCACTCTATAAGTTCAGCAACTACCACTTTTTATCCTCCTTCTCTGGTTTCAGCAAACCCAATCTGAGATGGAAGGTATAACTATATAGCTGTAAATGTTAAATGCGAAGAAATAGTTGTAACTATACCACTAGAAAATTATTTTCATTGCGTTAAAACGTTTCCTTTTTTGATTTAATCAATGCTATCAAGATTTTATTTTGAAAATCTTGTTAAATTATATTTAGGGGTGTTTTGGAGTTGTGGTTCTCTGGATAATTTGTTTTCTGTTTTTCTCAACTAGGAAAGGATTAGCTGGTCTATGGTGCTTTTGGGACCACTTTGGTTTGCTGTTATAGCCTATATCATATCGTAGTAATAACTAGAATGTAAACTTAGCTTGGCACATTGATTTTTGTTTACTTTTTGATTTTGTTCTGAGTCAAAAAACTATTCTTTGAAATTACAATGTATCAAAACAATGAAAGTGTATCCTATTCTATGTGAATGCTATAGCCAATATATTACAGACATATAACCTAAAAATAATGGATGTGCATGACAGACTTGATAGTATTTGTCAAAGACCTAAATTTAAAATACAAGTGTGGGAGATGGTAAATAAACAAATCTCATGGCAATAGAAACGAGGCATGCAAATGCCCCTGAGTTCTGAGAAATGTTCAACTCTGTGGCTGCCATGATCATTTTTATACTGATAAGATAAACTAACACATATTAAAGTAATTTGGTTAATTGGATGGAACAGATCGATTGGTGATTCATAATCTTCTTTAGATCTAAAACCACTCCCATGTATCCATTGTTTAAACGAATAAGTTAAGAAGCTTTGATATATACAATACCAGAGTTCTAAAGTTTACCGTAAAGGTCAAAATTTTCGCGCTCAAACTTTTCCGCGAGATAAACTTTTCCCCGAACTCATAATTTCGCGTTTTGTGTCACCGCAAAAATTTTGACTTCGCGAGTATTTAGATTTCGGTATCCTTGTGCAGTACGCGATGGATAATTTTGTTCGCGAGAGTCTAATTTTCGCGCGAGAAAATTAACTCGCGAACAAATCATGAAACAAATAATGAAAGCAAATAATAAGTCCTCCTCATACAGTAATGTGTGCCTACATATATTCCATTTAAACAATAAGCTCTTACATCTAGTCTCATCCACAAATCTATTCTGGCCCCCATAAAAAGTATTAGAGCTTTGGCTTCATTTCTATTTCTGCTGGCCACCTCTTCCTATTCTTGAACATATTGTTCCAAGTGAGGCAGTCATCCAATGAATTACCTCTCTCAATGTCTTGGCAGTCAATAACAATACCAAACGCCATTGTGGCAAGAACTGCTTTGACGTATCTGCACTGTGCTTGTCAGTTTTGCGTCTCAATTTAAAGTGGTTGTTTGCACTCCTACCTATTAACACCTTTATCGACTACCGTATTTTCTGGTAGTTATTATAGTTGACCAGACCCTTCCCGAAGAGGGAGGGCTGGTTACGCCAGACTACATGTGTAGTCCTTTAAAGTATCTAGTGAATCAGTTTAATCTGTTTCCATTACGTACGTTGTTGGAAGATGCATGCAGCGATACCACTGAAGGAAGTAGTCCTTACACAAATAGTGAAAAATGTAGTATTCTATATAAAACTTTAAATAATGATAAAAAATTAATCAAATAATTATAGATCACTTAATCTAATTAATAATAATTACAGATAGTTGACTGTTTCATGCCAATTTTAAAAAATCTTGCGTGATTGACTATGTCGAATGGAACCTCTTTTAATGCATTTTCTTGATATATAAAATTGTTTGTGTATTGTAAATTGTAGTCATCAAATAAATGACTTAATTAAATTTCTTTTCTTTTCTATAGATATTTTTTCTGATTGATATACATGATGTCCCATCTTGTAATCAATCTTTGAAAGACTGAACTACTACTTTTATTTTTATGTTAAAACTTAGTATATGTACAGTTTATGTTAACGGGCAATGTTTAAGAGCAAATATGTATATAAAATTATTGGTAATAAATTGTAACACATAGTAGTCTATTGAAGTGAGGTAACAGGAAGGTCAAAAAAAAACAATTAGACTACATCATTTAAAGAAAAAACTTAAGTGGAGGACCTTTGCCCCAGTAGGACCAAGTTACAGTATTTTCTATTTCTACTGTGCTGCTACTGAGAAAAAACTTGTTTAAGCCGCTTAGAATAAATTACCAAACAGTTTACACTAAAAAAACCATAGATTTGCAAAGTTTAAGTACAAAAAAAACAATCTTATATGTGTTATAGCATTCAACTAAACTAACACTGACAAGTTGAACTTCTTGAGGCATTGTTTTTTTCTTAGGCATTATGTAGACTTAGAGATTGTAACAACTATATAATCAGTAGTAGTTTGTCCATATGATAGCAAAACTATTTTTCAATAAACTTTTGGATTCAAAACAAAAGAATGCTTTTTATACTTATATTAGGCAAAAGATCATATCAGTTTTTTGTCCATATATTTTGTTATATAGTGGTAAAATATTGTTTTGACTTGTCTGGGGATAAAAGGTCTTTCTGTTCAACTTATTTCATCAACACATTTTGCTACAGTATCAGAAACAGGAGAGCCCATTGCTGTTCCAAAAACTTGCCTCTAAATGAGAAGTAGGTGACTATACTAGGTAAGAACTCTAGATATTCAAGACTCTTTGTCCAAAAAAAAGAGTGGGTCTGTTGAAAATTTAAACTGGTATTTTGGAACACACATGCAATGACATGCTGTCTTTGAGAGACTAAGAGTAAATATGGTATTGGTTTCAGATTGTGTATGCTGACTCTCTATACATTAAATTGTGAGATTGCAGTTGTGGAGTGGATGAACTTATGTTTTATGTAAAACACTGTTTTGGGTTTCAGGTGAGGGGAGGACTTTTAAAACCTGCCTTAGGTATTTTTAATCCTCTCTTATTTTCTCTTTGTTGCTTCAAATAACTCGTCTCCAACTAAAATTAAGCTATGACGTTTTTTTTGAAAAATGCCATGGAGATACAACCTCTCCTTTCTTTTTGCGAGTCCGCATGTTGTAATTACCCAATCATGTTATCACATGCCTTTGTGCCAATTTCATGTCACTTGGGTCTGGTGATCTAACCTTGCTTCATTTTTGAAATCATCCAGAAAAACAGGCCATCATTGGGGCAGAATTTTGTAATATTTTGGAGAAACGTATCATGAGATTGGCACATTTTAGTAACCAGAAGATGCATTGAAACATCTATTAGGGTATTAGTAAGCTTCCACACACCTTGTGGTGAGAACTTTTTTGACAAAGGTGTTCCTCTTTATATTGGACAGAGGTTTTTCAATTACTTCTTTGACTATCTGGTTTGTCACTGGGTCAATGGTGTTCCAAGATATGCTAATCTATTGCACTTGAGAAAAAGGCATACTATCTGGCCCCTCCTCATTGGATGATTCACTTCAGAGTAAATGGGTGGAACTAACCTCTGTTCACACCACGGCTGTCTTTCTTAAAAAGGGATATAGGATAGGGGGACATAATTATCAGTTTCAAGTACTGGTACCGTAACCACCCTGAGCACTTTCCTTATTATCCATGAAAAAAAAAAGTGATTTCTAGGAAAACCTACTATACAATAAAAGAGTCCCAAAACTTAGAGAAAAAGGCATGTATTCATTGAACACTGTGCAACCAGAAGAAGCAGAAGCCAAAACGTTCTTCTATCAAGAGGCAATGGATAGATCCCTGATAGGGCTGAACTGAGGGAGTTCAGCTCCTTTGGGAAGATGTAAGAGCCATTATGAATCCGAGGTCAAGCACACCACATCTCCTTGTGGTGTCTTATTACTACTAATACAATTATCTATTATTGATGGAAAAATTGATGATAAATTAGTGAGGGACCTTTGTAAGACTGAATAGGTCCAAGAAAATATGGGACTTGATGAAATGTTTTAGTATTACTGATAATTGCTAACCTAACCATTGAGGACCAGTGAAAAAACCTATGATCAAGTGTGAATGTGCACCTATTTCTAGTTTTTCCAAATTCACTGGATATTTAGGGAGGAAACGACTTTGCATTATCTTATGTGAGCAGAAACCTTCTAAGAAGTTGCAATATATCATCATTAACTACCTAGAACTGAGAGAAAGATTTAGAATTGTTTTCAAAAATGCCTCCTGATAGAAAACAAAGAACACACGGTGACTTGTGTTGAAAACACATTCTATACAGGATGCCAAACTGGCATTGTGATTGTTACCTTTACGCCACACACCAACATACTGTGAAAACTATAAAAAAAAAAAAGGGATCACTACTGACATTAATTTACTGAAAACCATTGAAGTAAATGTAATTTTCAAGAACAAAAATTTTTAGTATTGCCATAAATTTATATTTTTGATTATATTGGTCTATTGAAACTTTTTACATTTCAAATTATTGTATTTAATACATATTTCAAATATTTGAATGAATGATACAACAGTAATTTTGTATTCACACAAAAAGTCATATCTTAAATTAGTTTTTTTGACATTTATAATACTACAAAAAAAAAACCATTTGTAGACTGTTAATAGATTGAGAGAATAATGAGCTGTGATATATTGAAACAATTCAACTATGACTCTGAACATATACAAAAGTACATTGTGTTTTTACGTATTTGTTGATTTCTATTGCTCTCTTCTGAGTCGGGAATTACTGTAACAATCTCTTCACTTAATTAGCTAGAGAGCAAGCAGTATCATTAAGTGGCCCCATTGAATTAAAAGTGGGATGAGTAATCATAATCTAACAGAAAATAAAAATATTTAAAATTAATCATCAAGTTATTTTCTGGGGCACTACAAATAGGAATACTGTTGGTACTTAGCTGTTTTTAATTTGTAAAATAAGGTAACTAGAGGTGGACTTGAAGTTGTTAAAAACAGATGGATAACAATAGTTATATCCACCATTGTAGTGACTGGCAAACATGGCAGTTTTAACAAGAACAACATTCACACATAATACAATTGTGTTAATCATATTTTTATAAATACTTTCTCTCTTTTCCTCGGAGTCCCTTGTAGAATATATCTTGCTCTAAAAGCAGCTAAAATGTGAAAAATGGTTAAATAGATGCTGCACTATAAGATTAAATTGAATTACAACAATGCCAAAAAGTTGGTTACTCAATTTTTAAGATCATCAACACGAAGTTGGTATATCCTATAAGACACAATAATCATCACAAGGTTTACTAGTATCCTGTAACATGTAATCACATTATGAATAAGATAATTTATCACGGAAATTTTGTTGATAGGATTATTAATCTCATTGGCTATAAATTAATGTATATTGTATTGGTATGAAGGCTAGGTCTGTGTGGGGGGGGGGGGGGACGACAACAATAAAAGGGGGTAGCAAAGATTAATTACACAATGATAGTTTAGTTGTATATATATAATATGTTAATAGTCTTTTTTACTTTCAAACATTGTTTCCCATAATAACCAAACTTTATATTATAAACATCTATTGTACATATCATTAGTGTATGTGATTATATCCTACATTATACATATCTGATGTACCTTGATTCCAGAATGAGAAAAAAACAAGTAAGAAGGGTTCAAATTCAGTAGAATGTGTGCCACAGTTAGTACCAGCTGGTACATTACCTCCTTGTCTTTGCTTTAAATAAGTGACATAAATTTTAGTATCACTTACAACTATACATGAAAACAGTACAGTATTATGTCCATGTCTAATATTAGTGATAAAACTCTGGTTGTGCATCTTTGACTTTGACTGCATCTATCCATTGCTGTTTTTCTTTTTCTGTAGTTTCAATGTTTATTGTGCAGTAATGATGTTTTTGTCACCAATTTCTTATTTTGGCTGTTTTCAATGTCTTTTTCCTGGTGTAGTGTTTTTCTTTTGATGGCAATTTTTTGCTAACAGCCAGAGTTTCACCTGAGGAAGATACTGCATGGACAGTAGATTTTCCTCTAAATCTTATTGTTTTACCCCATAAACTTTCATTTCTAAAATTGTATATTCTGTCCCTAAATTATTACTCCAGATTGTTGAATTTGGATTGTGTGTCACACAACTGTCATAAAATGCTAGTACTAATAGTATATATGGCATTGTTAGGGTGTGTGAAGTGAGGTCTATGATTTGGGAGATGTAACTGGTTGCTTTTGGTACATGAACATTGTCATATTTTTTCATAACCTCACAACAAATCTGTTCATGAGGGCTTAAAAAATAATATTAGATAAAATGTAAAACTATTGTAGATTAAAAACTTCTTGTAACAAAGTCAAAAAACAATAATTTTAACACAGTTTTTAGGTAATAACTCACCTAGACCATTTGTTCCTATTTCTCCAAGCTTACTGTTTTAATTTATATAATATTATTAATTTATAAAATTTGATTATATTTACAGTGGTGGCCTATGACATGATTAGCATCTATAAGAAGTTTGTTGAACATTATATGTTTTCTTCTTCCCTTTCATAGGAGCTTAGTATTAAAGTTGATAATGAATTATGAAACAACCATAAATATATACTTAGACTAACAACATGTCACATTAACATAATAGTAGGTCATTGTGAAAAACATATTAAATTTTGGAGAAGCCACGATTTGGTGAGTGCTGGTTGGTAATTGCTAGTACGTTTAAATGCTCCAGATTGGGACTCACAGAGGAAGTTGGATGGTTTTTCTGTCCTCCAGGAGGTTGAAAAGTTGCTGGTGAAGAGAGAAAAAAGGCTGGAGAACTAGGTTGAGGAAGAGGAAGGGAGGTGAGCAGAAAACCTGTCTGTGGTTTAGAAGAAGTCTGTTTTAGTGCTATACCTATAACAACAGTAGCTAATAATGTGATGACACTTGCTACAGGCTAAAAAGAGAATGTTTCGTTGCTGAGAAATATCATATATTGTGTCTTCTGATTTTTTGTTTAGAATCATTGCTAACAGGGCAAGTAACAGGTTCATTGAGTCAATGATCTTAGTATAAGATAAAGGTATAACTAGTTTCTGGATATGTCAGACTACTAGGGAGAGTATATTGAACATTTGAGATGTTTATGAGAAGGTGGAAGATTTAGTATCACAACAGACACGCATATATAGCTGAAGTTGTAGAGAAAGATTGAACGAATCCTGTAAAAGGATGAAGACAGATGTCTATATAGCAAGAATGAAAAGGAAGGGATAAGTATTATTTACATGCATACATAAAAATTTAGGGTTATATTAGTAGTAAGACCATTATAGTATACTAGTTAATATATCGACAAGAAATTAACAAAAATAACAGTTCAAATCTTAATCCAGTCATCTTAAAATGTTACATTAAACAATGACTAGTGGTCATTTATTCTAAGGACAATAATTAATTAGAATACATTAAAAAGTATACCTCAAAGGCAAATTAATTACTGTGATGGCTTAAATGTCTCTTGCAAATACTTTATTTATAATCAATGGCTACTATCTTCATGTACAATTAAATAAATTTCCCTCACTTGTAAACTTTGAAGTACTTTAGGTAGACCAAAGCGGTAAACAGGACTGTGGGCGTTATGTGAGTCAATAAAACACTTGATATATCAATAGAGATGCAGAAGAAAAAAGACTTCAAGAGATTGTGAAAACATCTCTATGTGCCACCAAAACTTTTAGCTTTCACTTAAGAGTTAAAGAGAGTTGACTCATAGTTGTCAGGGTACTTACAGCATCACTATCTGTACCAGGTAACAGTTTTCACAAAAGCTCTGTCCAGTTTTCCAAATCAAAAAAAGGTTAGGGCAAGGGAACACTTAGATACAGTGTAAAACATTACCAGCAGTTTGGAGATCTAAAATGCATTCATAATCATATCCTGTTGAAGGGATATAGTGCCATCACTGACTTGCTGACCATCAAACTTGAGACCATTTAGACAAGCTTTGTTTGGAACTTGCTTGGAGAAAAAAAATTCAGTATTGTTTTGTTCATCTTAAATTCCACTGGAATACAGATATGTTCCAACTTCATCTTGTCTAGGGGCATTAGTAAAGATTGCACAAAAGATGAAGAATGAATTGACGACAAGTTGAAAATAACACGTTGAATGGTGGCAAACTGAATCTATCAAAGAATACTACATGTCTAAGGGTATAATGTCTAATATTGGTGCCTACTGTAATACTGAGAACAGATAACAGGGACACAAAAGTCATGAATATGTGATAGCATGATAGTAGTGTGGATTGTAACATACCACGTTTCCTCAATTAACATATACTTTGAATAAATGCCAAGAGTAAGTATCATGATTGTGCAAACAAGTGCCTAACTGGAATAATGCCTGTCTTTGTGTGACCAGAAACCATTGTAAAGATTTGCTAACATGTCATTCATGTCCTATACTATTCGTTTGTGAGCATTAGTGATGTCTCACGTTAACTTGGCAAAGTTCCAAATAAACAACCACATATTCTAAATAAATGCGTGCTTATGATTTAAATGTCTGTTCCAGAATACCATAAGTAAAAAATCAATGCTGGGTCTGTTAATCGAGGAAATACAGTATTCTAATTAATGTTTGTATATCCAATTATTGTACATTGTCCCCATCATTATCACAGATCTAGGTAGTTATAATGGTCATATGTCAACTACTTCTTCTGTATGTGTGTCTACAATCATCATCACGTTATGATAAACATGACGCTCTACCAGAACTCACTGCTCTACAAGCAAGCACCATAGAAGGATCCAATTCCAAAACACCTTCACCCCAGTTTCCAATTACCTGGATGTTCTGAGAAAAGAAAATACATATTTTATAATAATAGTATATCATTATTATGACAATTTACATCCAAAATATACTAACTACTTATACACACACCATCACATAAATTGACTACAGACTTGTATTATGTTTGATAATAAGTACAATTGAACAAAAACATGCAAAGTTATGGTGAAAAATTTTCCCACAATGTAATTATTGCTGTACATCATCACTACGTTTGCATGTCTATATGTATATCTGTAGTGCTCTAGCTGAATGTTGTATTTACTTCTATTTGTAAGCTACTCATGGTAGTTCCATTGTTCTGGCATATTAATGCCATAACTATTGAAACTTCTGAACATTTCTTTTGAACCCTCGTGAAGTAATATAGAATAATTACAAGTAATGATTTCAACATTAGAAGCTATTTCTATATTACTCACCAATTCATTAAGAGCAACTCCACCCATTTAAACAATTCATGACAAGTTTTACACTATCCAATAATTCCAATTGGTTTTTTAACAGTTTTTGACATTTTAACTACAAAAGTCTACAAATTGCATGAACTGTTTACATACTACAACTGAAATAAAGAACATGCAAGTAAGGCTCTTTTTTTATAGAGGAGGACTCTATTTGCTCTCTACTCCTGTGATTTGAAAATTTAAAGCATATTTTAATTGTCAAAACATAACTGAAGATTGTCATTATGGTTACAGTTAAAATAGTATACATTTTTTGTCCTTTAGTTTACAGCAACTATGCATTAAAGTGTGGTCTTGACAAAAAGGACCCAACATCGTGACATTGTCTTGTGTTGTTTTGTCACTACCATGCTTCCATGAAGCATACAGGCAGAAAGTCCGACCGGTACAAGACACAGTAAGGCAGCCTTGTACATCCTATTGGATCATGTGTTTAACTGATATACATGGACGTTTGTATATGTATAGTATATATGATACTGCTGATACTTATAGCACCAATGTATTTATTAACTTTTGGAATGTGGAGTGCTACAATAATAAGTGGACGATCAGATTTCATAGCTTCTCTCTATTTACTTCTCTTCTATATCTCAACCATTCTAAATCCTTTCAAGAACCTAATCGCTACACTTTTCTTAGCTACAGGTACTTCTGCATCTTCAATGGAACAACGATGATTTTCCTAACCCACTCCTCTGCAATCTGTCAATGGAAAGAGGTGACTTTTTTCTTATCTATTTCCTCTGTCATCTGTCCACTAGATCAGATGATGTTTTTCGTTGAATCAAGCCTTTGACATCCTTGCCTTTTGGTCTTATATGGTCAAGATATCCAAACCTACAAGGGACTTGCCTCTTTGATGGTTTACACCTAAAATGGGATTCAAAATTTCAAACTGATGACATATAAGAACTTCCAGACAGACAACGTTAATATTAGACCAAACTCCTTTAAACTCTACAATGGTGAACTCTGAAGCTATTTCCGTCAGATCTTCAACAAGATTTCACAGATGATAATTCAGATACTATCACTGTTATTTGTCCTGTTATTTTCTGTCACAACCATGTAGTACAGCCGCTGTTTCAAGGTAATGTATACTTAAAACTGACTTTCATATGCTGATCATTTTAGAAAACAGTCGGGATAAGAGATTGTACTCTCTCCTACACCACATGTCACTACCAACACACCTTAGTATTCAAATACACTTCAAGGACTTGAATGTCGTGTATGGGCATACCAGGTTATCTTAGAGCCAGACTGGTCCCCTGGAAGAGATGGTTCCAATGGCAGAAGAAGACGAGGAAAACCAGGGCCTTCAGGACCAAGAAATGGGGTGTGGTCTTTACTAGATGTGGACGAACCACCTGTCCTACAACTAATGAATACAGAAACACTATAAAAAGGGAAAGCAGCAGGGAGTGGATCACTGGCAATATGGAAGTGGAGCTACTACATTTGTTTTTACCTGATGAACCTGAGTTTCTCTCCTATACACCTGGTATATCTGAGCCCAGTCATATATCTATGAGCTGAGTATGAAAACCCAGTGGTCCCTTGGGTCACTTCATGATCACAATGTCCCATGTGTATGTTGTTTCCACTAGAGTATCATATCTAATGATACCAGCAAAATCCACATTCCAAAAACATGGACACAGAATATCAAGGTTTACCTCATGGCTGAGCGCTATAGCACCGGCAAAATGCAGTCTATGAATGTGTTGATAAGATGCTGAATCAATTCCAGGAAGTGTGCTAACACTGATGGTGCTTTATTCTGTCACGTTCAAGCTCAATGCAATGGTCTCCTCTGTCCTCCTTATGACAAGGAGAAGGACTAGCCGTGTGTGGTGTGTACCAAGTGAACAAAACTTATTTTAAGTAAATTTGACATTGATTTTGAGTGATTTTGTTAATGCCTTCACATAATTTGCAGGTTTTTTGATACAAATTTTAATCTTGTGGTACTCTAGCTTGTTAGTAAAAGCTATATATAATTTTCCTTAAGTATACACATTGTGAAATAAGATGCTTTACAGAACATGTACATGTAGCTAACAGACAACTCTCATTAAAAGCAGTCATTTCTCATGTACTATGTACAGAATAAATGAATTTGTTACATTTATGATAGCAATAGCGATTGTACAGTATGCGTACTGTAAATTAGGAAAAATTGTTAGCTATAAATTCATTTTTAAATTTTCAGGAATATGGTTTATTATAATTGTGGTTTGTCCAGGTCATATTTTCATTATTATAAACAATGTGAAAAGTTTATATAGCAAGAAAATTCTGAACTTTACAGTATATATTTGAACAAATCTGACAAAGGGGGTTTATTGTGCAAAAAAAGTTGGAACAAATGCTTGCATATAATGGTTTTGCCAGATGCTCATCTTAAAAAGGAAGTCTACACAATTAGGAATGCTAGAAGGCCAATCATTTGCTTCTAGCTTCCCAACTTTCATGACTTCCTGTTTAAAATGGCTACATAGCAACACATTTATATTCAATTTTTGATTATTAATAATCCCTTTTGTCCAGATTCAGTCATTATCATTTCATTTACCTTCTGTGAGGTGAGTAGTAAAACATATTCTAGCTCCCAAATGTACAGTAGCTAGTGATGGTATATAGCATATCCTACTCTGACTCTAATATAGTCACATATATGAACACTGTCTGTTACCCATACCTAAATAATATAAAGAGAGCATTATAAATTACATTTAATTCCATATAATACTAATATTGGTAATATTCTTTTGTGACATTATATTGGAAGCTGATCATATACATTTTAAAATACAAATACTCCTGTTTTTCACTAATATTGCTATGAACACTTGTGCTTTAATATATTTATGCAACACTATTAAATGTTTTAATTGTATGGACTACACCACACTATTACTGTTTTCTCCACTCTTCAACCCTCTACTCACTATTGATTTTAGGACAAATCTTTATTATTATTTAATCTTTGACTACCATGTCACAGACTAAATATTTGCTTGTTAAATGAGAGTCAGGGGAAGAAAAGAAGCTAGTATCTTGCTATATGTATGGAAGTCAATCTGGTAGGTAACAGACACCTACATTTCAAAATAGACAACTACAACAACATTTATGTGATGTGTTGTGTGGCCTTTAACTAACTTCCACTAAGTAGCAACAATGATTTCCGTGTGTTCAAATATGTAATCATATGACATAATGTTTGGTTGCTCACTTTCAATATAGCCTTTCCTTGTCTAGCTGCTTTCACAACATAGCTGTCATTTCCATGTCCTCGAGTTACATGGTACTATATCAACCGGTTCAACCTGTACGACAACTCAATCCCAGCATAATTAAATTGACGTCCAATAGAGTCATGTAAACAGCTGCAAAATGAGCAGAGTATCCCAAAGGAAATGCATGTTGTTTAGAATGAGTGATGTTTAGCTAATGAGGTAGACATTAATGACAAACTGTCCAAAGGCCGCACCTACAACCACAGTACAAATATGTATTAATGTATGGTTGTGTTATTTTATACAATCTGTTCTATAATAACAACGCTTTAATAATTAATTTTTTATGAGGCATATTAATTTTGTGATTTATGAATTTTCTGTTAACAAACTGAAGGCATGAAGCAAAGCTTTAGTAAATTTTTTTGATTAAAAACGCTTACCATTATGTGATAAATGTACCTTAGTAAGATTTTATAACTATAAATTTAGCTGAGCTATATATTTTTATATTATAATTAATGCTAAACATGTACCTCAATATGGAACTATGACACTTTGATTTAATCGTAGCTCAAACTCATGAGCTGTTACCATGACAGCAGCATGTCCATTGAACCAGCAAGTATGTAATTCACATTAACTTCAATGGACACACAGTGTTCCCCCTTCTGAACAGGGCTGAATTAAATGATATTAAGATGAGAATTTCCATCTCTAGTAAAAAAAAAAAGAAATGAGCAACATACATGTACATGTATATCTTTACATAAATAGTTTTTGTAAAGACTGATTTGTGTAACTAAAAAAGATAACTAAATATAATTTTTGTTAAAGAAATAAGTACAATACCATCTTTCTACATGTACATTTTCCACAAATATATCAAACTACTAATATTAGTTTATTTCCACATAAATTGAGGGTACACCTACCAAATATTGAATTTGGAAATAGTGAATTTAGTAATGGAGCTTTTTGAAAGCTTTGTAGGTATCTGAAGTTTAAAGCAAAGTGTTTGAACGAATGTTCACATCATTAAGGAAAACAAAAGGAAACCTATACATTGACAACTGCATAGCATGTAACTTTTCTTGTATAGACTTTAATTGTCTATTTTAACAGTGTGAAAGATTTCATATGATTCACTAGTATACCGGTATTGTTTTGTGTGAATAATTTATTATGAGCACTTAAGGTATGAGAAATACTACAGGAACCACTGAAGCAATACATTTCTACAACCACCATTAGGTGCCTCTAATATACTATTGACTGCAAATGAAGGATCTGATTGGTCAATTGTAGTTCAAGTACATCATAATGAAGTACCTGTTGTAATAATCCTTGTATGTCCATTTTGTGGCAAAAGAAAGTGACCATTAGGAGGATTGAGTACTTCAAACGAGCAAATATTAATACTTGAACTTCATCATAGAAAGTGGCTTCGTTTGGGAAACATACTCCAGGAGGACACTTTGCCGTAAGTCTATCACCCCTTGACCAGGGTTCCTTGTTCTGAGACGTGCAGTGAAATCTCTTTCCTCTTGTAGAGATATCCCAGCCTAATATAGTACAGTATAATGGAGAAATACACAGTAGAATCATATGTATAAATTATATAGTGACTATGTAGCATAAAAGTATGCAAAGGCTTTAAACTGTGACATAAAGAGCACATACCCTATAGGCGGTTTTTTTTCGTAGGGCAAAATTTCGTGGATGTCAAAAATTTGGTTGTTCATGGTAAAATTATTGTGGTCAGGGATCTAGTCTAAACCACACCCCCTTATACATGTGGTGGTCAAATGGTGTACCCCCACATGTAACAGCAGCTCTCTTTCCGATCCATAGACTTCTTTCAGGAGTGTACTTTTGCATATTGGCCTCACTTTTTTGTTGTTCTGTGACTCTACACAGAGCGAACGTCTGAGTTAGCAGCTGCAATCGAAGTTGATTGGTACAGATTGTGCTAAAGGGCCATGAGGATCGAGTAGGTTGTTCTTTTTCCCCTCTTGAAGTATTGAAATAAGGCCATACTGAATCTAAGACTTGGCTGATCAACAACGTGATAACGTGCGTGCACCCACGTGTACGCATTAATAGTGTGGCACATTGCACCTAATTAACTTCCTGGGTAAATATTTTGTGGTTTGTTTCTCAACCACAAAACCACAAAAATTTTACCCCCCCCCCCCGAAAAAAACCCGCTATTGGTAATCATCACAAGTTTTGTCCATTACACTTCTTTCTATCAATTTTTATGTGTGAGTTTGCATTACTAACATAAATGTACAAGTACTATACATGTATATAGTCTATGTACCTTATCATAAACAGAAGCCAATGAAAGAACATCCATATTAGATACTGTCCAATAAAATATCAGTCTAGGGACTGCACTACTAAATGTAAATGGTGTCTCATCATCTTGTACACCTTCACGCATATACAGATATCTATAAATAGGAAAGATATAATAAATGGAAGAAAAAGTTTGTTAGATCACATGATTACATGTACTATTAAATTAATATATGTATGTACTACCTCTTCTCCTGTGACAAGTTTAGTAGATGGTACAAATATTTTAATACCAGTAAGATGTACAACTTTAACATTGACAGTATCACTAGAATAGATTATATCACCTTCACTAGAGCGGCCTGACCTGTATATAGAAGTTATTACTAATACAGTGTATATAATGTGTAATTATTACATACTGTGACTATTGAAATCCAGGAACAATAGCAGTAATCAAAAGTTTGATCAAGCATTAGCTACTGTATTGTTATCAATTGTATAACTAATAGTAGTTTGATGATGAGGACACCAAAACTATAAACTCTGTAATATACAATAAAATATATTACTATTATAGTAATAAAAGTTTGGATAGGTTATATGACCATTTTTGATAATAAACTATAGTAACTATAGTCACAACTACTGAATTTAATTTATCAACATATTTTATAACTTGAAAACTTTTAGGACAACCAAACTACTCATGGTAGCAATTATCTTTCCTTTTTACATGAACATACAAAATAGAATAATATTGATATCATTATATACTAGCATATGTAACACAATGTACTTGTATATATATATACATGTACAGTATATAATAGTATATAATTTACTTTGTTATAAAAGGCTAACCTGATAAGTGTCTGTTTGGAATTAATGTAATATTCTTTGGATTGAGTCTGAGAGCATCAATACCTGAGTATATTAAAATAACAACATATTGATAGTCTATTGTGAGATCATACAGTACCTGTATCTCAGCTGGCCAACTTGAAATGACCTTTCCGATGTTGTGGTTGCATTAAAAATACAAATAGCTGTTTCCCCATAGCAACACCTTCAACAATAAAAAACAGAACTGACTGACTATCCTCTTTTAGGAAATGTCAAAACTAAAGACTCAGGTGCAGCTCTACAATGAAGACAATAGTAATATTATTATTATATGTGATTGACTTAGAAATGGTCAATATACTTACCTCACTTCTTATGTTGTCAGTTTTAGGATTTGCCATTAGTTTCATTAACCAATGTGATTATAGGGATGGTATACCTTGATTATCCATCATTTAACAATGCTATAATTGTATTACCAACTTGTACCTATAGGAGGAAACAATAACTTTATACTTTAAATATATAGTATATAGTATTAATTAATATGGCAGACAGGGAAGCTTATGAACATTAATTAATTAATATATAATATCTATTATTATATTTGGTAACAGTACATGTATAATAGATTGATGTATGTATATTAATGCTCACTTATAATATCAAGTTACACACAATGAGTTAAAAATAGAACCAGTAGAAGTTTAATATAGAGTTTATTTTAATTCACTGAACCAAAAAAACTTATCGGTACTTTAACTCTGTATAGAATGTACTAGTAGCAACATGGACTATAATCACCAGATCATTACAGGAACTGATAAACACAAGTCTTGAATAGATAGTCGTATCTGACCTTCACCCAATGGATGGGATCTAAAAAGACAATAGTTAAACACATTTTAAGAAAAACACTATTTACATCATCCAAATCATATATGTAAATGTAGCTTCATCTCTACATTATATGATTGTTTTTCTTTGATATACTCACGTCAGCATTTTTTTACTGGTTTTTTTGGGGGTGGGGGGGGGGGGGGGGGGGTTTTTTTTTTTTTTTTTTACTTTTTTTTTTGGTTTTTTGGACATGGTTTGATACATGTACACTGAAATAGGAAGACCCATATAGAATAGAGAGGGTGCCCTGTTATTAGGATGATTATAAACAAGAAGTTTATAAGGAAGATAACACTGGTTCACTTTTTATCCCTCTAGAAGAAGAGCTACAGAATAATTAACTTTGGTGAGAAAATGGATTCCGAAAAAGAAAAGAAGGAAGAGTATATAAGTTATGTATATAAATTTAATACTATTACATGTATAATGTTGTGAAATAAATTATATTACCTTAAATGCTACATGTCAAGTTGTAACATCTGAGGGATGTGACTATCAGGGATGCTATAACAATACTGAACCTGATATCTTGGGGATTGTCAATGTTAGATCGTAGCTAAATAGCAACAAATATAATAAAGTTAATATAAACTTAAACTTGTATATGATCATATAAATATGAAACATTTGTAAACCTAATTAACATGTAGATACTTGTTATCAATACAACTCACCTCTTCTGACTTGATGTTTAATATGACCGTATTTGTATGTGGAGTTAATGGTAATAGTTTCATCATATAGATGATGACCATGGTCCAATGCAGTGGTAGGAAAAATTATCCAAACTGGCTCCTTTCATTTCCTATAAAGTCATTTCTAAAGACAGTTCACCTCATTAAGCACAGGATACTATTGAAATACAATATTCTTTTAGTACAGATATTATATATATTATTATATATATGTATGTATATTGTATGATTATATTATTATATATATTATATAATGTATATGTATGATTATATTATTATAGATAGTATAATACATTGTAGTAATCAAGTAAAGAAGTTGTACAAATATATTCAAAGTAAACTAACCTGTGTATCTTGGTGACCTCCCGAAAAGCGGACAGTCCAGACATCTCTCGAAGATACAGGTTGAACCGACATGGAAGTATGGTAATGCACAACGAGAACCTTAATAAACATACATTACCAATAATTCTTAATGTTATACATGTACTATATACCAAACGTTTATGTAGTGTTTTCTAACTAAGTTGAAAGCGATTACTTACTAATACCACAGTTATTGTAACAGACATTAAATATACCTTAAGTTATTACAATGCATGACACAAGATATATATGTTAAATGCTGATATTAATGATGTCATGTTGAGGAAAGTTCGCTACCACAAAATAGAGGGCATACTTAGATATATACTTTACTGAATACCAACCTAAGTTGAGAAGATTACTTACCAACCATTTATATTACCACACACATTATTAACATAATTCTGTCAATAGTAAGTATGCATGGCTACCTTAGGTTGTTGTTTCATTAGCTGGTAATGATTTTTTGTTTGTAGGACCATACCAACAGTGAATATTAATTGTTGTTCTCCTAGCTTTCTACAAAACTACACGATATGGTGTGGTGATAGTGTGGGTGATGACTTGTTGTAATAGTAAGTAGCTCTTGAGGACGCTCTGCTGCCACTAAAAAATATTGATTAATATAAAAAAAATCATTAAAATTTTAAAAATTAACGTTAAAATAATTAATGGACATTTTAATTATGAAATATTAACAGATAGCGACATATTACTGTATAATTATAAATATAGGATCCTATAAAAATAATTCATGTTAAATATGTCATTGTTAGAGTAGGATAATAAGTTCAGAGTCAGAATACATAACTGGAGTTGAATGAACTTAAAGTTAACCAGCTACAAAGCTAAGTATGAGCATTAGCTGTACTATATCAGTATGGTATTATGAGAACTAGATTCTATTATAAATTACAAGATTTATGATATCTTTGGGTCTAAACCAGATGATGGCCCCTTCAAATTCCTTTAAACCC
>NW_024533540.1:25000-40541 GCF_016097555.1 Gigantopelta aegis | reverse complement strand
TGACGTTTTTTAGTTAGCCTTCTTCACAAGCATTTTGGAAGCAATAACTCTTTTATTGATCTTTAGTATATTTGTGGAAAAGGCATAGTTAGAATATGAGTACCTAAACATCCAATTTTTCCATTAAACATTCACTTCTTAACTTTATTTACATTTTGTTTTTGTATATAGACTCTTTCCCATGAAGCGCTACAGGAATTGTGGTAGACAACTAAAAGAGGCTAAAGATCATATTGCTAAGTGGATGACCGTACTACCTCTGAATATCAGAGGATTCTTGGACAACAAATTCAGAGTGATGTGCAGCAGCAAGTTTGCTCCTAATGTACCTAGGCTTAATTACGTGGCCGTGCCATTCCTGAATATCAACCTGATGAGGTGCGAGTCAAGCAGAGACGCAAACTACTCCAATATTGTTGGACCATCTATTCCATCTTATGATATACCTGCACAACCAACTATGATGGAGATAGCAGTCGTAGTGATCTTGTACTTCATACATCTACACAAGTACCAAAACAATTCCAAAGCCAAGCTGCATTTGGCCCTTCAAACCCACCACAATACAAAGAGCAACTTAGTGGTAGCAATGATCCTCCTCAGTTTACAGCAGCTCAGATGCAAGAATATTCTAGACAAGCTCAACGACAGAGAGAACAAGACAAACAAAAACTAGAAGAAGATAGACTTAGACTTCTTGAAGAACAAAGAAGAAGAGAAAAACTTTTGCTGACCAAGCATTACGGGAACTAGAGAGAGCGCCTGAAATGGAACGAGCTAATAACCAAAGTAGTCGTAACCCTTTCTCAACCACATCTACTGGCTATCCACTGAGTTCTAGTGAATCTGGAGCACAAGTCAAGACAATAAAGTTGGTGAAATGGTGGGTGGAGCTTTGAATCCATTGATAATACGAAGACATTGAGGAAATACCTGAAAAAATCTACTCTTGCAGAATATTGACAAGAAAATTCAAGATTATGCTGATGATGTTCGTGATATGACAAGACGCCCTACTACTAAAGAAGTAGAAGCTGAGAATGAAGATACATCACTGGCCTTTGATCCTAATCTGGTATGTCATAAATGTGGTAAACGATATCAATATGGAGAGATACAAAAGTTTAAACGTCACATCAAAGAACTATGTCCTATGAAGAAATAACTTGATTAATATGAGCACTGATTATTTTGTTAGGTTTTTGTTTGTTTGATAATTTTAGTAATTTTCCTTTAAGTTGTCCTTGTGTCTGTTTACTAAATGTGTACTATCTATCTTTATAGATAATTGCATTTATTGGTTATAAGTAATCTAGTGAAACTTGTTTGTTTAAAATTACAATAATTGATTTTTTGTTATCCTTTAAATGCTTTAGCTCAAATTGTATGAAGTTTTTTTGTGAGTTATTTATTACACACAATAATAAAATTCATGTTTTGTTTTGTTAGCTAAGGGCAAAGGACATTGTGGTTTTTATTGGACTATTATAGTATATATGTAATGAATGAAAAATACTAAGCACAACTTGCTACTTTGATGGTTTTCTGTACAGAAACATTTACTAAAGAGGCAGCATCTAGGGTTCTCATGGAGTAGTTAAAATGTGTTCGAAGGTAACTTAGATCAATTCAAGTTGTTCACATTATTATATTTTAGAGTTTTATGATAGGAAACCATTTATATTAGGAACATTTAAATTACTATGCTACTTCAAGCAAAAGCTTTTTCAAATTAATTTAATGAGCTAACATTGTTTCTGTTTAATACATATATTTGTATTAACAAGAATTGCCAGATTCAATTAAAGGAGAAATAAGGTGACCTGCTTATTTACAGAACGCACTACAATCTTTATTTAAAGGTCCTATATTATATGATCTGTAGTCAGTTAATTCTGTTATATTATCACTGGATCCCCACCGAGAGTTAATGGAAGTGGTCTACTTTAATTTATTAATTGTTTGTACTGTCACTGGTATACATAAACTGATCAGAGATTAAAGTACATTAGACTGAGTGAGATTCTCAACTGAGTTTGATCAAGATGCCAGTAGATCTTAGTTGATATCTCTTAACGAGCTTGCTGTATTGCTTAAGAGACCTTACATGACTGATTGATGGTAGTGAAGAAGCTAGTTTGTACATGCAGGGGGGTAGGAATGAAGTTTAAGTTGGGGAGGCTGACTTATATTTAGTTGCGTTTTTTTATTAAACATCAAAAATGACCAAACAAATTAATTCATCTGTTGTTAAAGGAAAAAAACTCTAGCTATTTCTAATAAGTTTAAGTTATCTGTATGGCCTATGTGTATGTAACAGCTGACATGGTTTAGTTGTTCTTGGGTCATGGTACTTCATAGGTAATTTTATAGTCAGAGTAAGATTGAAAAAGTGCATACCATTCTATTAATACTTTTGTTATACAAATAATTTTTACAGAAGGTAACATCACACAATAATGTGGAGATTGATTGTTAATGTACACAAATTAACACAATAACCACTTCAGTAAAGAGGTTATTATGTACATAGTTTTGAGTGCAAATCAGGGGGCTAAGCCCCCATGATTTGAAGTTGGGGGAGCTTCAGCCCCCTCCGGCTCCCCCTTTCCTACCCCATGTGTACATGTGTGTATGACTATTGGCAAGAACAGACAGAGAGTTTGGACAGAATGACATACTGCTGATTGTGAGTAGAGAAGAAGCTTGTCGGTAACCTTTGGCAAGAATAGAATATAACAAGTATTATAAATGAAAGCACTTTTACATTCATTCATTTTTTAATGTTGACCTAAATGCTAGAAATGTCTTACTAAACTCAATATTTAAAGGCTAGAAAGGTGCATCTTGGTGTTGCTCATAAAATTAATATATAAGAAGTAGCAGTATAGATACCTCAGGTTATCAGTTGCTACATAATTAATATTATTATAAGGCAAAACTGGGTAAATAATTCTATATCATCTAAACACATACAATAGATCTATAGCTACATGTAGATATGGCATGTTACATGAAGTTTGGAAGCCTAAACAGACAATACCAATTAAGTTAGCTTATAATAATGATGATATGAAAATCTTAATAACCAAAATAATGAGTTTGACAATAGTAGCACTTAGGCAATTCCAGTCAGGGAAGGAAAATTTAGGATTTTTCAAAGACAATTTTTAGTCACATCATTTATCAGCTTATGTATTTATTTTAAAAAATAGCTGACCTGAAAAATTATTTGGCTGGATTTTTTGGAGGTTAGGGAATCTGTATATAGGGAATTATGCCCTAGAATGTGCAAGATTTCTATTGCACATGCCCTGCCTTAACTTGTTGATATGATGTCTCTTAGTGGCCAGCAAAACACACAAATATGTTGCATAATAATGTTCTGTGTCTATAGGGCCATAATTATAAAAGCTATTTCTACAAATTAGTAATATATAGTAATGAAAATTCTTCTACAAATCGTGTGGTCTTGATTAGTGGCTACTATTTAAGATGTACATACTTGCTGGTTCATACTTTGTCTTGTTTGGAGATTTTGTGGGCCTTCTTTATTTAGATATTTTTCCAATACTTTATGAACATAATTTTAAATGATATTTGTAGTACAACACCCCCCAACCCCAAGTTTAATAGAGCTGACTATTTTATTTAGACGGATGAGCTTTTTAAACATGGTGCTTGGGAGCAGGAGCTTATAGAGCAGTATATATGAGGTTAAACATATAACAGTGCTTCTTGTATTGCTAAGAAAACTACAAAACATACTAACGGGAGCTTTTTGAAGAAGCATGTTTGTGTGTAACCAAGAATGGAGAGCTATTGTGGACAATTTTGGTCAAGAAATGTGCTTTGTTAGTAAGATGAGTCATTCCAATGTTGTCCAGTTTCTAGGAATCTACCAGCCCTCAGCTGATGCTAGAGATATTGCACTGATTATAGAGAGACTCTACATGGAACTACTGTAATATAATATTCCTCAACAAAAACAATTTACAAAAAAATCAGTTCTAAACAACATGTGCTCTCGTTATTAACTATTAATGTTAATTGATGTTAATTAATGTTAATTACTATCCTACATAACCTCCCTCTCTTCAAGAGCTCGTCTCGAGCGACAATGTGACATAGGGGGCATATCTATCCGGAACTCTGCGTGTGCGGGTAGGTCGAGAAGTGGAAGGTTCTTCTAATTGGTAATTGTTAGATAATTCATCTTCAGACTCACAAACAGAATGTTCCAAAAGAAGGTGGCTGCCAAATATGTGGAGAGAAGCCGTGGCATTCCTTTAGGAACTGGTCTAAGAGTATGGAGCGTAAACGATTTATATGACTTGTCTTCTTTGTCCATCTGAGTGTGCAATTATGACAGTTGGTTGACCTGAATTGTGTTCCAAAACAGTCCATCCCTCTCCATCTTGAAACAGAGCTTTCCAGCTGTTGGTTTGGATAACCAAACATGATTACCCACTTGAAATGGTGACTAGTATGAGCCCGAGTGTCATATGTCTTCTTCTGAGTAGACTGCTGCATCGATAAGTGCAGTTCAACTAATTCATACATCTGACTTAACTGACGTTGGAGTTGTTTAGAATAACATATGTGTCTGTGGATAGTCCAGGTAAATCAGATGGAAGTGTGGGTTCTCTACCAAACATTAAAAGATATGGTGAGCATTTAGTAGATGTGTGCGTTGAGTATCGGTAGGCATATAGGAGAAGAGGCAGCCATTTCTCCCAATCACTGGATTTAACACAATATGTCCTTAAATCTGCAATAAGGAGCGATTGGTGCGCTCCACTAAACCATCACCTTGGGGATGATAGGATGTGGTTCGTGATTTATGAATTCCAAAAGCCCGGCATGTCTCTTTAAAAGTGTGCTCTCAAAATTAGCTCCCTGGTCAGAGTGAATATAAGTAGGTATGCCATAAATACTAAAGGTTTCAACGAGAGCTTTAACTGTACCTTCTGCTGTTTGATCCTTCAGGGGAATGGCCACAGGCCATTTAGTGAAGTAGTCTTGTATAACTAAGATATAAGAATTGCCCTGACATGACATAGGTACTTTTAGAATATCCACTCCTAACATTTCCAAGGTTTACCCATAGGCATATTTACCAATGGGACGGCTGGGGTAGTGCTGGTTTTGCTTGATTGCAAGCAGCACAAGAGTCGCCCAGTAATTTTGAGTATCTGTTGCCATTCCAACCAATACACCTTTTCTTGTATCTCAGTAATGTTTTCATATACCCTTGTGAGCACCTAAAGGAGCATCATGAAATTGTTGTAGATAAGTTGCTTTGAGACTTAATGGTGCTATTGGCACTAGACGCTGCTCTTTACTAACAGGTTTAATAATACAGCGATAAGAGAACACATTCTAACTTGAGTTGGGGCCATAGTTGAAGCCACCTTCTGTATGTGGGGTGTTTCCATTCTGTACCTTGAGGTTTTTTGTACCGTTTGTCTTGATGTATGAAATGATTTTTGCTAGAATTGGATCATTAGTCTGTTCCTTAATCAGTTCACTTTCACTAGGTCCACAAATGACTTTTGTAGCAGCTGTACAAGGTTGCCGTGACAAAGCATCAGCATTCGCATTATGGGTACTTTTTCTATATAAAGAATTTTAAATTCAAACTCTTGAAGTTGCAAAGCCCAACGGCTTAACTTTCCTTCCATCTTCTGTGCAGACAACCACTGTAGTGGGTTGTGATCTGTATACACAGTGTGAAAACAATGCCCCAAGAGGTAGTGTTAAAGTACTTAATAGCATAAACCAGAGCTAAACACTCTTTTTCGATGACGCTGTAATTTTTTCGGCTGGCTTCAGCGACCGACTACTATAAGCGATAACGTTAGGTCCTTGTTGTAATACAGCTCCAACCCTGAGTCACTAGCATCGGTGTATAGGGTAAAGGGTAAGGAGAAGTCAGGACATTTTTTTTTTTTTTTTTTTTTTTAATAGGTGAGAAATTAAGCAGATTTTAAGTTTGGTGAAGGCTTCTTGACAAGGATTTGTCCATTGGAATGTTACACCTTTATTAGTAAGATGATAGAGGGGAGAGGCAATGTTGGCAAAATTTTTTATATATCTTCGGTAATATGAAGCCAAGCCCAGAAACCTCTGCACCTCTGTAACCGAAAGAGGGGGGTTGGCCAATTCTGAATAGCATAGCTTTCACTTTATTGGGATCTGGTATCATACCGTGTTTTGTAAAGGTGTGACCAAGGTAGGAAACTTCTTGCACCCCAATAGCACATTTTTTCTCCATGCAAGGTCAGACCATAATCTACTAATCTCTGAAAAACTTGTCTGAGGTGTTGTTTGTGGCTTCTTTCATCACTAGAATATACCAAAATATCATCTACATAAAACATTGCGAAGGGTAACCCCCGAAGTACACGGTCCATTAACCGCTGAAATGTTCCAGGTGACCCTGTAAGACCAAAGGTAATCGAAGAAATTCAAATAACCCCATACCTGGGCCTGTGAAAAGGCTGTTTTGCTTGGTCTTCAGGTGTGATAGGGACTTGCAAAACCCCTTTCCTGCAGTCCAACTTAGTAAATACTTGTGCATTCCCTAAACGATCTTGTACTTCATCGGGTAAAGGTAAGGGATAGCTATTTTTTCAGTCTGTTTGTTGAGTTCGCGATAGTCAATACAAATTCTTATTTCACCATTTCGCTTCGGCACGAATACACAGGGTGCCAGCCAAGGGCTACTACTTTCTTGTATAATGCTTGTTCCAACATTTCAGCAATTTGTTGTTGAACCTCTTCCTTATAGTGCACTGGTATTCGTCTTGGAGGGACACGTATTGGTTTAGAGTTCCCCGTCGGAATATGATGGTATATGCGTCGGTTTTTCCTGGGACAGAGCAAAACAGGGATTTATATTCCTTAATTATATCCATGTATGCATCAGAAGAGGCAGGTAGTGTAGATTTACCTGGATGAGTGAAACATGGTATGGCGCAATTTTCAGTATCATCTTGTCTCTGATAAAATAGCAGCTGTGTGGTAGGAGTTTTCCCATAGCTTTTTCTTTGACCATGTTGTGTTCTCCCGTAGTCCACATTTGGAACTACAGTTGTACCATTGACAGTAACAGATTTTGTCTTGTAGTCTAAACAGACATTGAATTTGGCCAAGAAATCAGTACCCAAAATGACAGGTGCAACCAGTTGAGGGGCAACATACATCTCATGTGTCACAGACAATGTACCTATATGAAGAGGTACAATGGTAGTGTTGCATAATTCCATCTCATTGCAGGAAGCTGTGATAACATTTATAGAGGATGCTATTGAGTTATAACTCAAGCCGGCTTGTTCAAGCAAGTGTTGACTAATTAGCGATACAGAAGAACCACTGTCTAATAAAATAGCACAGTGAATATCTCGTATTTTTCCTGATATTTTTGAGAGTCGTTTAATATTTACAGGCATATCTAATGTCGAGGCCAAGTGTATTACTCGGGTCGCCTCCCTGGCCTGTAGAGACGACGGGTGGCGTTTCCCAACACTGGGCATTTGTGTGACCGTATTTGCCACAGTTAAAACATTGAAGGGTAGTACGGCAATTCTTTGCAATGTGCCCAAATTGTTGACACCTGTAGCATTGCTGGGAATGGATATTGGTTGCCTTTTTCGGTTTATTCTGATATCTGACTGCAGCAATACTAGTGTCTCGGCTGTCACTTCTAATGAATCAAGTCTGGCACCAATATCAAGTATCATCTCTTCTAGTTTCTGTAAACCAGGAGTACTGCCCAGTAACTGACGAAGTGGTAAGATGTGCTGTTTCCTCAGGTAACTGTTCATTGTTCATCATGAGCAAGCGTGCTTTTGCTAAAGCATCTTTGGTAGTCGTGATATCAGCTGGTGAAGATCGCATTAGTTTGGCAATTTCCGTGGGAGAGACGTCAATGAAGTGATGGAGTAACATTTGTTCCTTCGCCTCCCAAGTTAACTCTGGCATGGCTATTTCAAGTAGTCTCTTAAGGTTATACAAAAAAACACGTGGGGGGTCTCCGGCAAAAGCCTACGGCGTTCGAACTCTCTCATTACTGAAAACGCATTTCTTTTGTTCGAAATTCTGCCCTCAATGCTCTCACCAATGTAGAGTACTTCAGTCTTATCTTCGTCCGCCATCTCTAGGTAGGCTACCAGAACTTCTCCTTCGAGAAATGTCGGGATTACTTGCCTTTTTGTCATTATCCCATCCATTGGAATTAGCACCATATATCAAACTTCACTAACACTCATCTAGTTCATCGACGCTCTTAATAGTTTTAGGTAAGGCCACACATGCCTATCTGCCATCTCAGACTCTGCTACCAGTGGTAATATAATATTCCTCAACAAAAACAATTTACAAAAACCTCAGTCTAAAACAAACATGTGCTCTCGTTTATTAACTATTAATGTAATTGATGTTAATTAATGTTAATTACTATCCTACACTACAACACACTTGACTCCAACTAGTATACCTGGCAACATCCAATAATGATGTGTTCTTACCTATAAGGTACATATTTACGAGATATCTCCTGTGGATTATTAACATTCATTCTCATGGGTGCTGTACAGCGTTATCTCAATAATAGTAATGTACTATTAACAGAAAGTTTGCAAGCTAAAGTGACAGATCTTGGGTGTGCTCATATTATTAAGAAGTCAAATAGGAAAGTTATCAGTTGCTCCTGGTGTACTGACTATATGCCTCCTGAAGTGATATATGCTGCTAATGTCCAATTTATAGTAATATCCCTGACATTTTTCTTTTGAACGTCTGACCGTTGATAACGTTCCACTTGATTAACTGCAAAAAGCCTTTCTCTTCAAAGGAATAAACATCTCAAACCATACAGAAAGTATGGAAGACGAAGGTGGCCATCCAATTCTACTTGCATAATTTCCAATTCTACTTTGAAGTTTTCCAAAAATACTCCAATTCTTTTTTCTATCCCTTATTTGTATCCTTTCTATCTTTTTTTTTAAGTTTTATCTTTTCTATTTTCTATCAGCTTGCGATGCTCACGCTTCACTTCATTGAGTTCAATGAAGTGAAGCAAGCACTGACCATCTATTAGAATGGAGCGAAGCGGACATGTTTCGATTATGGTGGGGGGATATAGGATTTTAGTGTTAAATATTCCATCGAAGAATAGAAAAATAGAATTTGAATTGAATATTTTTGAAAAAAAACCTCAAAACAGTATATGAAATTACGAAGTAGAATTGGATGTCCGCCTTCGGCCTTCGTACAACTGCAAAAAGTGGATTACCTCCTTGATAACATGCAAGCTTTGGAAAACATAGCTGCTTTCTCTTGGGGAATAATCATAGCAATACCAATCCAATGAATCGGTTTTTGAAATGACACTCAGATATCATAAATGTACAGTATGTTACTTCTTGCATTTAATTTTAATGTATAAATATAATCCACATATGTCTATCATTAGCGTTTTAAGATTTATAGAGTCACATATGTAAAACTGTTTATTGGTTATGAAAAACACAATAGTGGCATATCTATGATTTAACAGACTATAGCTGAGAAGCTTATAGCATCAAATGGTCAGTTTTCAAATCAATCACCATACTATCTCCATACTATCTTAGGATATTAAATCTTTCAGCAACACCATACCAGTGCAGTCAGGTACTGAAGTTGTAGTTAATACACCAAGTAATGTTATTAAAGAACTACCAAGCCAAAAACAGTATCAACAAACAACCTCAATATAAAGACAAGGGTCAGTGTTGGATAAGCTACTTCTTGTAGATAAATATTTAAATGAACACTGGTAAGCCAATGTCGTTTCACTTTTAGGAATTTATATACAATGCAGCTCACAGCTGACAAGTTATCAATCAGTCCTGGTGTCTATAACTATAGCCTTGTCTGTAAACCCAGTTTATAAGAACAATACATGATACCTTCTCTCTGGGTCATTTAGTGTCTCCTTAGTTATTTTCCTAATTAGACACACGTAATCCCTTCCCTTTGGACAAGTACTTACATCATACTATGCTGGCTCAGAAATGAGTAGGTTGTATCAGTGAAGTGTGTGGCCCCTTGTAATTTTGTAAAGTAGGCAATCAACTATCTTCACAATGAACCAATGACTTATGATGGCAATAGATGGCATCTGTGAACTATTCAAAGTCAAATGAACATAGGGTCTCTATCTGTTAATAAACTAAAAAGAGAGAGTGGTACTGAGAATAAGTTAAACTTAAAGTAGCACATCTGAAAATAATGAAATAAGGAATGTAAAGAATGTAAAGTGGCAAACATAAAAGTCCCCAAGTGTAGTGTAGTCCCCAAGCGCCAACTTGTTAAAGCGGAGAAGGACTTTTTCGCGTTGGCGAGTGGGGCGTCTGGGGACGAGAGGGCGAATCTTGGTACGCCCATTTAATTGAATAGTGAACACGCCCTCACAAAGTATGGATTCCCTTTCGAATCGACCTGGCTATTTTATTAATCTTGATGAACCTATTGATCCAACCAAAAGACTTGGAGCAGGAGCTTATGGAGCAGTATATGAAGTTAAACTTAATGGAGCTTCTTGTATCGCTAAGAAACTACATGATATACTAACAGGAACTAGAGGAGAAGCTCGTGTTAGTGATCAAGAATGGAAAGCTATTGTAGACAAATTTCGCTACGAATGTTCCTTACTTAGTAAAATGAGACATCCAACGTCGTCCATTTTTTAGGAATTTACCAGCCTACAATGGACCCAAGAGATATTGCACTGATTATGGAGAGACTCTATATGGATCTAGAGCACCTTATCTCACATTATAATGAAGTACTAATTCCAACTAGTATACCTGCAACATCTAATAATGATGTGTTTTTACCCCATAAAGGTACATATATTACGAGATATCTCCTGTGGATTATTACACATTCATTCTCCTTCATGGTGTTGTACATCGTGACCCAATGTGGTAATGTACTGCTAACAGAAAATTTCCAAGCTAAAGTGGCAGATCTTGGTGTCGCTCGTATTATTAAAAAAATCACCAATAGGGAAGTTATCAGTTGCTCCTGGTGCTACTGACTATATGCCTCCTGAATCTCTGGCTGTAAACCCTGCTTACAACAATAAACTTGACACTTTTTCTTTAGGACATCTGATGCTCTATCTGATCAACTGTCAATATCCTCAACCACATGATTTATCTCTTCAACACATAGCTATCTCAGCTAAAAAGTCTGGACTACCTCTTGGTATGCAAGCTCAGAAACAAAAGCATTGGTTAGATCATATTAGTGAAGAGTATGCTTCTTTGTAAAGTAGTTGTTCATTCTCTTTAAGATGAAACTAATGGCAGACCAACAATGTCTGATTTAGAGACTACCCTTGATGGACTTTGTAAACAATTTCCAAAATCAATAGACATCGTGTCTATGTTAATGAATAAGTGAAGAGAAAAGTCCCCAACAAAATAATGGAGAGGCTGAAGTCTGAAAAAGAGAGAGCTGAGCTGCATCATAAAGATGAAGTAACAAAAACTAAAGGCAACTATAAAAGATTTGGAAGACTATAACAAACAAATGAAGATGCAGGTAAGCAAATACAATAATGTAAACCAATATACTATTGGTTCTATCAATGAGACATTCATTTCTTAAAATATAATCTATTGTTAACATGTGTGCTCATTAAATGATATGACAAGCCCAAAGGTAATTATTGTGGAATAGAAATATGTTGTTTATATTACAGCATTATATGCATATATACATATATGGAGTAAATCCTAGTAAAAATTCCAGCATGATTTGTAAGATCTCTTAATCTTGGTCAAGAATTTATTAGATGTGCCAAGGTTGTTAAATCTTTGTTAATCTTATGTTGGACAATATCACATGATCTTAAGACTTGTATGATATGTGCAAATGAAAAACTCCAGTCATAAAATTGAGGCATGATCTTACATGACCTTATATGATGGTAAGATTATCTGAGATCATGAGAATCCTCTCTATGTGAATGAAGCATGATTTTGTATGACGTCACATGATGATAAGAGTATTCAAGATCATGAGAAAAACTTATGACTATTTCTAAAGTTATGTAAACTTATCAAGATATCAATCTAAATCAATGATATTTATTACTTTTTGAATAAATGTCACAAGTTTGCCAAGATCATGTAACAAACCTCACATCAAAACCTCAAATGTATAATGTAATCAGAATTATAATTGTGTGTTAACACACAGTAGAGTTTCACTAAACTAAATAATTAGGGCATTAAGATATGGGTCCTAATTAACGATTTCCTACATTTTATAAATCTACTTTAGACTTACATGTATTTTTATTTGTTTTTTAGTCTTGCTAATTATTATATTATACAATGTACATGTTGTAATGTACAATGTAATTGTTATTCATATTTTCCAGATAATATTCCAATTAAAGTGCACCCCATTCTTATATGTACGTGTACATGTAGTCTTGATGCTCATGGTAATGATATTTATTTTGTTGCTAATACATCAATAGTTGCTATATAATTTCAGCAGAAGTGGACATGTTTGCAATGTAATAATCCGGGGAAGATGCACATACACAGCTTGAGTTGAGGCCGAATGCTGTATTATCATCGAGACCACAACTCAGTGTACAATACCTTTCATGTAGCTTGATAACAGAATTATGCTTTAATTGATTTTAATTAATTAATTTATTAATGATGCTTAGGGGATCAATGGTACTTGATGAAGCTACAAAGAAGCGTGATAATTGTTTTAACAGCAGTTATCCAGTGATACTATTTATCCCTATACCCAGTACAATTCCTTTAACATTTATCCAAATTTAAATGTACATACTTATAGTACATGCACCAACTTTATGTGTTGTTCATCTCTCATAACAGCATTAAATGTATATGTTTGTGTTACTTAGGACTTGCGGTTACTCAGAGAAGACAATGAGAGGAAAGCTAATGTTATAGATTGTCATCTTAGTGTATTGAAAGAAAAAGAGGAAGAAATTGAAAAACTTAAGATCACAATAGCTGAGTTGGAAGCAGCTAAAGGTGAAAATTTGGGAAACTTGACAGATGAACTTACTCAAAAGGAAGCTATAATAATTAAACTGCATGTGATCATTTGAAAAAGAAAAAAAGAGGAAAAAACAAAAATAATGAAAGAAGTATTAGCAACAAAAGATCAGGAGTTATTTGACTTAAGTCAACAACTGGAGGAGACTAAAACTGAATTGGCAACTAAAGATCAAGAGGTAGCTGATTTGGAAGCAACAACTTAAGAAGACAATAATTCAATTGCAAGATGACAATACTGCAGTAAATGCTAAACAGTTAAAGATTGTTGAACTTACTGAACAACTGGAACTTGCTAATGTAAAAGTAAGTTATCATTGTGAGTACTTCATACTACACTTTGTTATTCTTTGTTTTTAAACCATAAACATGTAATTAATGACACATGTAAGGGCAATTAATGTAATTTTATTACCTACCCAAGTATTTTTTTAATGAAAAATAACAAAACACCACTAACTATTAATATATAACCCTTTTCAGCTGTGTAGAACTTGTGTACTGTAGAGAGCCTATGACAAAAGTATCCAGGAGGTAGGCTGATATTATTGAAAATTGATACAATTAAGTTTTTACAGAGCTTCAAGGACACTGCCAGACTTGTTATTATTGAGTTGTGATATTATAGAAGTTTGAAGTGATGTGATTGCATCGTGTTAATTGCCTCATCAGCACTTTTTAAATTTACTATTTTATTTCAGGCTGCTGGATATAAGGAAGATTTTGAACAAGAGAGAAAAGACAGAGAAATACTACATGCAGAGCTAACAAGTCAATTAATAAAAAGTCAAGGTGTCGCTCATGGACTACAACAAAAAACTGATCAGTCTATAACATGTCAAGGAACATGAAACTCAGACACTTAAGATAGCTCAGCAGAAAGAGATAGAAGTACTTCAGAATCAACTTTCTAAGATACAAGAACACAAATCAAACTCAAGAGGTTACAAGCAAGTTAACAGAAGAAAAAGACAAAATAAAAGACTTAGAGGAGAAGAATCTAGTATTGATCTCACGGGTTAATGCTTACAGTCGTCAATGTGAAAGTTAATTAAACAATGAATGATACAACTTCAAGAGAAATCAAAGACTCTAGAAGAGGAGGCCTATCACAAAGAAAGAATAGCATCGAGGTAATGTGATAATATAGCATATTTATGTTCGTATAATGTTATTAATACATCGCTGTTTTCAAAATTTAAATTACTATGTTCTTCCACATACAAAAGGCACATAATATATACTGTATATGTATATGATGACCACACCCACTATTTCTGACTACAGCTTCATTTTATTGAATGTAGAGATTTGGCATAAAAGCATTAGTACTAAGGAATTATGTTGTACACTGTACATGATATTGTGTCACTACTTTGATTTAGATTAAGATTCTTAAAGTACTATTGACTATAAGTGTTAAAAATTGATATATTGAATTAGCAAGGACGTTTTGTGAGTGTGCCTATGTATATACATACATATACATTAGAATATTATTGCCATACAAGTACAAAAGAGGCTAGAAATGTCATATTAGCATAAAGATGTGTATGTATATGTCAGCCATGCATCTAATCAAAAGGACATAACCAAAACATGGTGGAATATATAGCCTTGTATTGTCATTGGCAGTTAACCAAGTGAATCCATTAAAAATGTTGGGTTGTATTGCCTTCTAGGATTTAACTCACATCTTTCTATTATCAAGTATAATAACCCTGAAGCGTTGTTTTAATAGGGTAAGTAAGTTGCCAATGTTAGCAGCTATGGTAGGATGACCCATGTACACCAAAATTCATGTTTGTACCAATTTACGTAAATATCTCTCTCCTATGTTTTCAGCTATACAATAGTTTTGTTTATTTCACTCCTTGCCATAAAAGTGCATTCAATGTAATATAGCCCAAAACATTTTAAACAACTTACTAATAGAAAAAAAAAAGGAATTAAATGAACAAAGCAAGTAACATTATTTACATTGTATTTCTGTTAGGTTGATGAGTTAAAAACTCAAGTCCAAAATGCTGAAGCCAAAGCTCAAAGTGCTCTTGATAGTAAAGAACATCTTCTGGCAGCTTTCAAAAGTGAACAAAGGAAAGTAGCAGAGTTAGAATGAAAATTATCTCTCACAAATGAAGACAATGGAAATTGAGAATTCAAAGCTACGTAATGCAAATAAAGTGAGTTTAATTTGTTTTTCAACTTATTATAAAAACATTATAATACTTAGTAAATTGGAAAGTTGAAATCAAAGTCTGCTCTCAGCTTCCATATTTACAGTACATGTAGACGATGGGTAGGAGGTATATGTTCACAATCCACACATTATATTGACATTCCTGTTTAGCTCTTTTGCTCTATTCCTTTATAAACCTTTAGTCCATTAGCCAACCTAATACTATATATCTGGAAACTCTCATTAATTAATTTTC
>NW_024533540.1:0-20000 GCF_016097555.1 Gigantopelta aegis | reverse complement strand
CAATATTGTTACTATCAAGCTACAATGCCCAGTTTTAAACCTATATTAAAAAGATATTGAGATTACAATGTATCACATATTGACTAAATCACTGTAGTTTATTATTTTATGATCATGAGAACATGATATTAAGTTGTATTCCATGGAAAAGCCATTGTTATGAATTTCCTAATGAACACTGGTAAGCCAATATGTCACCTAATTTCCAAAATCTTGTGGGAAAAGAATCATTATTTAACTAGTGGTAAGAATGAAAGTGTGCAAATATTAACTATACTTTTTTGTCAAACGATAACACATATGAACACTCAAAATGGCCAACATCTTGTGATAGAAGGCAGTCATTATCTAACTATCAGTAAGAATTTAATAGCATACTTAATATTGACTGTACCTTGTTGAAAAAAGTAGCAACTTGGTGAGAGTCCAAATGTATCTGACCAATTGCTTGCGATAGACACCTGTTCTAGAGAGTAGTTGTACTGAAAATGTCATACAACAATAACAATGAAACTTACATTAGTTTGGTACTTGGTAGTGAAGTGCTGATTAGTGGAAGCGAGAATGATGACAGTGATGATGAAAATGAACGTGAGTGGTTACAACTCTTCATTCAAAAAATCTTTAATTCTATAGTTATTCTACCATCATCCACTGTTGCTCTCGATGCTTGTACAATCAATGTAAACAAGGAACTAAAAAATACATAAGTTTGTTACAAATGGGTGTACTTGTAGATTAGGAGACAAACAACAACCTTGTTGTATAACTATCACTACTGACTAATACAAGAGTTACAGGATAAGTATATTTGAGCTGATAAAAAGGAATTGGATTTGGTTGTTGTTGGTCAAATAGTAGCTATGACAAACTTCAGTGACATATGAGTTAACCACCATTTCTCTCAGACTTGGAAATATCAACACTCTACATTTCTACATGGAGGAAGACGGATCTGTTTAAAGACCTTTTGCTTTTACATGATATCAGCACAAAGAGATACAAGGGTCTAAAAAGGCATTACCATGAAAATGGTATTGCTACACAACAACATGACAACAAGGGAAGGTTACCCAGCTAATACCTTGGCAAGAGATGATATTGACATATTGTTGACATACCTGAACAACTACAGTGAAGAGAATGCAATTCATTTACCAGGTAGAATTCCAGGATTCAAAAGAGATGACTACAAGCTATTACCATCAAGCACTACAAAGAGAATGATATGAATAAAAATACAAAGACTCAATTGAAGAATGTGGAGGTCAATGTGTTGCTTACACAACTTTATGGTGTTACTGGAGGAAGCTTCGACCAATACTCTGTATTACAAAATCTATAGCTGACCTTTGTGTCATTTGCCACAAGAAACAGCTCTCTTATCACTAGTTCTTTTAGATTGGGACATCTGAAAGTGAAAAAACAGAGGTAATATACAAATATATTAGAAGGAGTAGGTGTATACATTATAATACAATACAAACATTATATTAGTTACATATCTACTGGCACTTTTAAGGTTTTGAAAAAGGCTAGGAACACCTACAGTTGGTGAAAACAGAGACTATTATCGTCTTGTGACAAAAGAGGCTCATCCTCTTTCAGTGGAGTATTTTTCTCTGAATAAACAAGTACTCACCTCCAACAACCAGGTCTATACAGTCAACGTCAATCTGGGCCTAGCCTGACCCATTACAGCTTTTACTTTGCTCAACAGGTTCTATAAAATGAAATATTATAAACCTATTTAAAACTAATTTGTAATTTCCATTTATAGGTGCACTTTCCAAGTGGCCCATGGTAGCCTGAGCCAATCTATTCGAAAATCCCACAAAAGTGTGGTATCTTTGGTGTGCACTGTGACAGCATTCCAATGCAGATAAATTACCTCATTGACGAATTGGGAGTAACAGGAAATAACAACATTACTCTCTCTTCCAGTTACTGAAACAGAACCACCGCCAAAAAGGAGGTGTGGGATATGTGCAGACAGGACATAATTCACATAGCTGTAATAACAAGTAGTTAGTCACATTAATAAAAGATTTACAATTTCAATAATGCAATTCCACGCATATTAACAGTAGAATAACATTCACTAATATTGAGTCTTTCTGCTCTTTCTTGGAATGGTTGTAGATCACTAAAAGAGTTTCTTCACCAATTTCAGATCAAACTAAACCTTGAAATTAATGAGAACAGCAGATTCCCCCTTCCTTACAAAAGAACATGCTTGATGCTGGATCACGAGATTCGTGGATATGGACAGTATACGTGGGTGGAAATATTTTGCTCAAAATTCTAGTAGCCAATGTTTTTCGTTTATGTAATATTGTTTTTATTTTAACATCGCATACGTTTATCAAAGGTATCAACAAATTCAGCGTTATGAATACTTCAAAATGGTATGAAAAAGTCGAAATAACTCAAGTGGTCCTGTCATGACAAATTTGTTCCTCAGTCCCTTTTTGCATATACAGTCGCATATTGTATATACCTGATCTTGTAATGATGTATTTCAGCTATCAATGTATATATATTATATGAGATATCTCCTGTACATGTGGACTTTTCACAATCATTGCTCGTAATATACTACTGACTGGATGTTTACAAGCTTAAGTAACAGATCTTGGTGTCATTTGTATTATTTAATAGTCAGCAGTATAGGCAAGTTATCAATCAATCCTTGGTGCCTTTAACTATATGATTTGTCTGTAAACCTAGTTTGTAAGAGCAGTACACTTTATATGTTCTACTGGGTCAATTAATATTCTACCTAATTATTCTCCTAATTAGACACATATACATCCCTTCCCTTCAGTAAGTACTTGCCAGTTGAACCAGTTGATAATACAAAGACATCAGAAGACATACTTGACAATGAGCTCATAGAAAATATTGACCAAGATATCTAGTATTATGCTTATCAAGTTTTGTGATAAGATAAAATGTCCTACTACTGCTAAAGTAGATGTTGATGACTATAGTTCATTACCTTATGATCCTAACCTGGTATGTTTTAATGTGATAATCATTATAATGGTATTAAAGAACAAATATAATTCCAAAAATTAAGATTTAATAAATAAGTGTGGCTTTGATGTACTACTATACTAAAAGTACTAATAGTATGTCCTTTTTACTTATAGTAACTAAAACTAAAACTAGAACATTTTTTGAAATCCAAACTAAATCAAAAGTAATACTAAAAAAATGATTCCAGATCTTGTATACTGACTAAAACTAACAATATAATAACATCAGTTCACTAGTATAATATTAGATACATACATATCTGTTAGAAATGTTTAATCATTAAGATACATGAGGTAGACAAGATAGAAAGTTTCTAATTGCAATTGACTTATTTTATGATAAAATAAAATTTTAGTATTTAACTACTACAAACCACACCTCTATCAAACTAAAACTAAACTTATATTACACCAGTAAAGTAATTAAAAATAAGGCTAAAAAAACTTTAAAATCAATTGAATGAATTAAAACTAAAACCTTTTTAATTAGTGTACCTCAATAAGGATAATCTGATTGTGAAGTGCTATATACATAGAGCGGATCTAGCTATAAACTTGGTATGACAGTACTAGTGATATGTAAAGAAAACAATGTCCATTCAAGCCAGTTGTTTTCATGACCTGACTACTTCATTCAGATAGATGGACCTAGGTAGTAAGAATTAACCTCCGCAAAAGAGGTTATGAAGTAAACTAAACATTTCTTACATTGCTGAAGATATCTTACAAGATATACAAACAGGGACTAGAGGAGAAGATCGTGTTTGTGACCAAGAATAGAGAGCTATCGTGGACAAAATTTCATAAAAGAGATGCTCCCATCTAGTAAATTAATGACGTCGGTATTCTCATACCTATCAATTTAGGATGTATTACGAGATATCTTTTATGGACTCTTACACATTCATTCTCATGATGTTGTACATTGTGACTCGACGGATATGTACTCAACTGAGAGCTAAATGTGACAGATCTCGTACTAGAAGTGTTTACGCATTTATTGCTCGCTGGGTAGTCTTGGCACGCCCATGCAACTGAATGTCTCCCCCACAAAGTATGGATTCCCTTTCAAATCGACCAGACTATTTTATTAATTTAGATGAACCTATTGATCCAACCAAGAGACTTGGAGCAGGAGCTTATGGAGCAGTTTATGAAGTTAAACTTAATGGAGCTTCTTGTATCGCTAAGAGACTACATGACATACTAACAGGAGCTAGAGGGGAAGCTCGTGTCAGTGACCAAGAAATGAGGGCTATTGTAGCCAAGTTTCGTAACGAATGTTCCTTACTTAGTAAAATGAGACATTCCAATGTTGTCCCAGTTTCTAGGGATAAACCAAACCACGCCTGATCCCAGAGATATGGCTCTAATAATGGAAAAACTCTACATGGATCTAGAACACCTTATCACACATTATGGTGAAGCCTTAACTCCAACTAGTATACCTGCAACATCTAGTAATGATGTGTTCTTACCTATCAAGGTACATATATTACGAGATATCTCCTGTGGATTATCACACATTCATTCTCATGGTGTTGTACATCGTGACCTCAATGCTGGTAATGTACTGCTAACAGAAAATTTGCAAGCTAAAGTTGCAGATCTTGGTAATGCTCGTGTTATTAAAAGTCAACAGTAGGCAAGTTATCAGTTGCTCCTGGTGCAAATGACTATATGCCTCCTGAAGCTCTGTTGGATGATCCCAATTTACGATAATACATTAGATGCTTCTCTTTGGGACATCTCATGTTATACTTAATTAACTGTCGATATCCTACTCCACAAGACCCTTCTCTTCGACGAGTAACTGTCTCAGCTAAAAAGTCTGGACTACCTCTTGGTATGCAAGCTCAGAAACGAAAACTTGGTTAGATCATATTAGTGAAGAGTATGCTCTTTGTAAAGTAGTTGTTCACTGTCTTCAAGATGAGCCTCATGACAGACCAGCAATGTCTGATTTAAGGGTTTCTTTACATATGCTATGTGAGCTATTTCCAAAATCTATTGATACAGTGTCTAAATTAATGAACAAAAGTAGAGAAAATACTGACAAAATAATTGAGAGACTTAAGTCTGAAAAAGAGAGAGAGGAGGAGCTACATCATAAACATGAAATAACAAAATTAAAGGCAACTATAAAAGAATTAGAAGACTATAACAACACAAATGAAGACACAGGTATGCAAATACAATAATGGAACATATTTGTCAATACACTATTGAAATTGGATGAGCCATGCACTTGTTAAAATATAGTCTACTGTATAGTTTCAATAAATATGTGCTCTTTTTGAAAGTTATCACAACAAAACAGACAACTATTATTGGATCAGGAAGCCTATAGGATCTGAGGGCACTTGCGTTAGTTATGGTTTATGCCTATTTACATGATTAGAATGAAATTAATATGATAGCACCCAATAATGTTGAAGCTACTTTGTAGTTGTAGTCCATGACTAATCAGTATGAGGTTATGTATGTGTATTATGGAATGAGGGTAATGTATGTGTATTATGTAAATATTTTGCAGGGACCTTTATATATAATATCCACTCATGTATTTATATTCATTTTATTCTATTGTATGGTGCACCATTTCAGCCAAAATGAATGTTGTGTACAGATGTTAGCTATCGAACATGCACTCAGTATGCTTAAACACATTCATAGCTAGATTATAAATCCTAACCTCCAAACGTGCAGGTATAAATTTTCACTATCTAGGGCTTTTCTTTTAGGCACAATCAGCCCTTCATACTCTTTTTTTGAATGCAACAAATGAGAGTAAACTATATCTGTTAATTACCAATGCAAACCAATGAGTTCATTATACTTCACCCAATGAGTGCTACATAAATGGATGTCTCTGTTTGATCTTTGAAGCTTTAGCTTGTCTTCTAGCTACTGTATTCCTTCTTCTAGATGATCAGTGTTCAAACCTCTTTTGCTTACTGTACAATTGACATTTCAAAAGGATCATAGGATGAGTTTTCAGTTATAGTATTTTTTATTTAATTCTAATAGCCAAAACCATAACATGATATCTGTCTTTTAAAATCCTGATTTAAGTAATATACAACTTGTTTCTTCAGTCTACTACATTTGAAAATTTCAAACAAGATAGAGAAGACAGAGGAAGAAAATGTATTCAAGTAACAAATGAAGTATCTAAATATCAAGAAAAGACATTAGAAGAGAAGTTAATTCAAGCTACTCAAAATTTAGAAGCTCTTCATAAACAACATGCTGATGAAAAGTTGGCTTTACAAAAAAAATTAGAAGAAGAAACAAACGTTACCAAGCAGAAAAGTTCATTAGAAGATAGTTTAAAGAATTTGGAGGAGGGAAAAATTGGTACTGACCCAACAAGTTAAAGCTTACAGTCGTCAATGTGAAGAGTTAAAGAAAACAATGGTACAACTACAAGAGACACCTAAACTTTTAGAAGAACAACTCCATTACAAAGAACGATTAGAACATGAGGTATCCTAAGTGTAATTTAACCAAATATATTAGTGCAAATCTTTTTTTTTTTTTATTGATTTGGTATTATAGATTACTTGCAATGTTAATGCAAGTTGTGACAATTAAATTGCTTTGCCAAGGTAATAGACATACATACTAATTACTTTAACCCTCGCCACCGAGAAGTGTGTGAAAGTTAATTCTATAGCATAAGTTGAGCAAAGTAGTGGCTAAAATAAGCTACAAATAGAATTTAGTCACATGTAAACTAGAAGCAAATTATTAGTAAACTCATTAGTTTGCATGAAGACTGCTCGTGTACACATATTGAGTTCTGTTTGTGTTCACCTTTTAGGTAAAAGCAGAAACTTCAAAGTGAGAGAGATAGTTAAAGCACATTTAGTATCAGCTTTTAATCAAGAACAACAGAAAGTGGGAGATTTGGAGAGACAACTAAAGGCTCAGATTGAAGCATCCAAGCAGGAATCTTTGAAAATGCAAAATGCTAATAGAGTGAGTTAATTCATTAACTAGGATGTCAGCAACCCATGACACAGAGTACCCAAGTACTTTGTATGTATTTCAGTTGATACAATGAATACATACTTTTATCAAGTTTAATTAACATTTTGTATGATCTACAATGCTTAAGAGTTGGGAGGCTAGCAAAAGTGATATATACATATAGAAATTTATATGATGTCTTGTATCACAATTTGAATGAAGAGCCTGTTCTTCTGGCCTAAATGAGACCCCCTTTACTAATATTTCATTTTTCATAAATTAAGAAAAAGCTGGTTTTGCTTTTAAATAATTTTTGGTTGGTGGTATAACAATTACCAATTCACAAAATTTTGAAGTCCATGAATTCCTAAATTTATCAATTCACATAAATGTTACTCCAAGACTTCTAAGAAGAAGCAAAAAAGAAACTTGAAGATCACCCCATCTATTATTGTAAATGTCATTGAAATTCAATTATTGCTATATGTGTTAGCAGGAAATGTGTTTTTTTAATTTTATCATATTTAATTAACAATAGAATTAAATGAAGTCCAATGGGCATAGTGGTAATGAATGTAATGTATGTACATGTACACATAACATGTGGCCATATAGAATTATTTCTAGTACTAGTCAGTAATACATGTACATGTATTGTCAGGTGTCAAACACTTTAAATCAAAGCAATAACCCACTTAAATTTACCACAAGTCCCTTGTATCACAATACACCTGTATAAAACACACATTTCACCAAAGGACAACACATTGCAATACAACATGTTATAATATCATATCATGTCATTAAAAATTATATATTATATATTGCATATAAAAAAGTTAGTAAAAAAATTTTATAGCATTTTTTTTCTCAATTTAATCAGGAAATAATAAATTAATTTGAGTAATCCAGAAGACCATTCTGAGCAAGTGTATGTAGATGTATATGTAAACATATATTTGTTTATTTGCTACTTTAAAAGACAATAGAGCTTTATCTTTCAATTATTGCAATGGATTTGCTTCTCTTGGAACAGATGCTTCTGATAAATATGAATGCAAGAGCTGTTTTTTGTTGTTTTTCAGGTATTGATTCATCGACTAATATGACTAATGATGTTTGCTCACTCTTGTTTGTATATTCATTAGCTGTACATAGAGAAGAATTTCTCACAGATGACTTGTCAACATACATCTGTTTCATGTTGTATTGTATTCTTGCAACTGTTTCCCAAGTGATGTTTATGTATCTCAAAAAGACCTCATTATGAATTGCAATATGAAAATCCCTATATCATACTAGCAATAATATATATATATGTTTGTGTCTACTAACTTTGTTTTATTCTGTGTTCTATGTGACAATTCAAACAATTAAAAAAATTTATATGAAATTAAGCCACATCTTTAAATCACTAATGCATATAGCAACCAATGAACTTCATTAAACCCTACCATAACTGCTACAACGATATATATGACTGGTCATGCTCAAATCTTCTCATGAGCTTGCTACTTTTCCTATATTTGTATCTATAACTACTAGTCTCTCACCGAGACGTTGCTGCTAATTGTACAATCTTTGTAGCTTTAGTCAGTGTTTCATTGTGGAGTCAGTATCTTTCCAAAGCAATTATAAGATGATTTATTTCATTTTTAACTTTTGTTTTTTAAATCATTCCCTTTAAGGTATATAATTAACAGGTTTTACGCTAAAAACCTGTTACTTAGAAACAAAAAAATCATATTTAATATAATTATAATTATTATAAATATATATTAGCACTAGTTGTTAGGGTCTTGTAGTAATTATCCTTGCACTCTAATAAGTTTTGATGGTATATCTACAGCTCACATACATGTATATTTATCCTTTATTTTAGCATTTAAAAGCACTAAAATTTTATTTATCTCTAGTACTGATAAAAAGCATGAGGTAACATGTATATATGTTTGGTTCTTTTATAGACTCTCAGTATAAAACTACAAAAATTTAATAGTGAATTGCAAGAAGCTATGATCAGCTCACTAAGTTTATGACTGTACTACCTCCTGAATATAAGATGATTCTTGGACAGCAAATTAAGAGCGGTCTTCAACCTAGTTTAGCCCTAATACACCTAGACATAATCTTAGTCCTGCCCCTGCTGAAATATCTACCTGAAGAGATGGAGTCATACAGAGACCTAACTACTCCCAGGTACTGTTGCACCATCTATTCCAGCTTATAATGTATCTGCGCAACCAACTACTGATGGAGATAGCAGTCATAGTGATCTTATACTTCATACATCTACACAAGTACAAAAAACATTGCAAAGCCAAACCCAATTGGCCCTTCAACGCACCACAATACAAAGAGCAACTTAGTGGTAGCTATGATCAGATGCAAGAATATTCTAGACAAGCTCAACGGCAGAGAGAACAAGGGAAACAAAAACTAGAAGAAGATAGACTTAGACTTCTTGAAGAGCAAAGAGAAGAGAAAAACTTCTTGCTGACCAAGCATTACGGGAACTAAGAGAGCTGAAATGAACGAGCTAATAACCAAGTAGTCGTAACCTTTCTCAACCCACATCTACTGGCTATCGACTGAGTTCTAGTAAACCTGGAGCACAAGTTCAAGACAATAAAGTTGGTGAAATGGTGAGTGGAGCTTCTGAATCCATTGATAATACGAAGACATCTGAGGAAATACCTGAAAATCCACTCTTGCAGAATATTGACCAAGAAATTCAGAATTTATGCTAATGATGTTCGTTGATATGACAAGACGCCCTACTACTAAAGAAGTAGAAGCTGAGAATGAAGATACTTCACTGGCCCTTGATCCTAATCTGGTATGTCATAAATGTGGCAAAACGATATCGTATTAGAGAGATACAAAAAATTTAAACGTCACATCAAAAGAACTATGTCCGTGTGAAGAAATAACTTGATTAGTATGAGCACTGATTATTTTGTTAGGTTTTTGTTTTGTTTGATAATTTTAGTAATTTCCTTTAAGTTGTCCTTTTGTGTATGTTTACTAATGTGTGTACTATCTATCTATACACTGATAAAAAATTTGTTAAGGTAACAAAATATATGTGTTGATATTGATGCATTTGATATAACAATACAAAATTTGTTAATATAACCAGAAACATTTTGTTGTTATAAGAGACTTTGTTCTGTTACATTAAAAAACTAAATGTGTTTGAGTGTAACATAATATTGTTGTTATAACATAACCCTGTTCTGTTGCCGGTTAAAAAGCAAAAATTCCATCTATCTAACAAATAATATTGTTCATATGACATAGACCTGTAATGAAAACAAAATCTGTTATAGTAATAAAAACTATTTGCTGCTATAACCGATCATGTTCTATTGTAATGAAAACAAGTCTGTTAATATAACAACTAATGTCTTAACTCAACAACATAATTATGAAACAAAATAGAAAAAATGAAAAATAGACAAAAAAATGACTGAAGAAAGAAACACAATAATTTGTATGCAAATATTTAGAAGGTATTATTTAACAAAAATGGAGTTTGAATCTGGCATTGAATGTTATTTGTTAGTCCAAAATAACATCAATCCAGATTCAACAGACAGGTAAACACAGACTTTTAAAAAACTTTTCATCAAATTGGCACCTTTTCTTTGTATAAAGCACAAAACATCCTTGACTGTCCACATATACGAAATGTTAAAAGATGTATGAGTTGATATCAAGTGATACAGAGCACTAGTAAAGTTTGTAGATTCCATACTACTGTCTTGTTCAACAACAATAAAATATTGGAGTAGGATATCCTCATCACCATCTACAAACCTCAAAATATTTGGTGGGTGTTCTCTTTTGTCAACAACTTCTGTCATTGGGTACCACGCTGTATAACATAACAACAGAAATACATGGCATTACATTTAGTGTTAATTTGCTGTAATTAATGAATCTTGATATAATTGCTAATATCATGTAGATACCACATATATGAGGTATATGGAATTATCACCAAGCACAAAATACCTTGATGATGGTGTTACATGAGGTTAGTCATTACTCTTTAGCAGGTACTAAATGTGTTGCACTTCTTACAGAAAGTCACTTACAGGAGCTTGCATAAGAATACAAGGTATTACACAATAATCCACAATCTCTCTTTTTTTTGCCTAATTTTTGTAGCCATGAAGTATGTTAGGTACCGAAGTGCAAGCAAACATTTTTTCATCTATATTGATATGTTATACCTATAATGAAGTTCTGACATACCTCCATCAAACAGAATCAGAAAGATATTGACGTAGCTCCTTTGTAAAGATTTACTAGCTGTAGCATATTTGATAATGGCACATTCCCACTTTGGCCACTCGTAGCAAAATGCTTCATATGATGAAGTTACGTCCATAATTAGGTCCAACTCAAATGCAACCTATGTTAATGATGTAATCACACTCACAGACCATACATTATTTTTTTTACTCACATGAACTGGTTTTTAAAAGATTGAGGATATTCTGATATTATTTCCTTTACGGGAATGGTATCATTCAAAATCCACTGTTTGTCTGTTTGGAAAAGTATGGCGAATCAAAGATGTTAATTCAGACTTGGGATAATTACAATCTTCTTGTTGCAACAAAAAAGCTTTGTTTCTTTTCTTGTGATGATCGACTCATCTTCTCCTCCCTCCCCAAAAATTGAAGCATAGCATGTTTTTCATTATTATCAGTTTTGGGTTTCTTTGGAATGGGTGGGACTGATGGCTGACCACGATTTGTGTTTTGACATCTGGTGTAAATAAACTGGGTCCACGAGTCCTATTATAGGTAGATAAATAATAGAGAAAGAAGTACTATACATATAAAATAATATGAATATACTATATTTGTGACTTACAGGTTCCTTTAAAAAATTTATGGTTGTTGACAAGGAAGTGGCAACGAGTTTACAATGGCACATTGATGGGTCTTTGTACATAGGAGCAGAGCATTGTTGCCAGTACTCTTACCATATATTTCTATCATCATCAGCCAATCGACCATTAGAAAGGTTAGTTTCAGTGCTTTCGCGGAAAACAGGAATGGGAAAGATCAGGTATCTGTAAATAAACATTTATATAACATAATGCATTTATCAATATATACTAACATCTTGTAGTGGTCGTTTTCGTCTTAATAGTCTTGACTTTTCATGTTGGACTCATAGTTTAGTGTAGCAACAGGATACTGTGCTAATTGAATTAGCACAGTAGGTGAACTAGGTGAAACTAGGTGAGTTAGATATACTTTTCTGTTGAATAAAAGTTTATGAAATGTATAATTATCAATCTTTTTGAATATTGTATGTGTACCTTTCTCCCTGTCACTAAAGATGAATTACTTTCAGGAGACTAACATATACAAATCAAAAAATTAGTCATTTTCACATGTGTAAACTGACAGTAATAAATTGCAATATTCACATCAACTTCCCTCATGCATATATTGTAGTAAGGATTAATGATTATACCACATACATCAAATTACTACCTTATGGCACTGAAGCTTCCTGGAGATCCAATGGGACTTAAGGGTATAAATATCACATGGACTTGGTTCCTTCCCTTTTTCCTCATCCTATATTGGATATGTTCTCAAGTGTACTATAACAAAGGAGCTTACTTCAAGTTGTCTTTTAATTGCCATATACACCTTTATTCTTTTCCCATATGTAGGGACAAGGTCCTTCAAGCAATCTGGACCCGAGCAAGTAGTGAACGATTGCACTAGAGCCTCCCATCCATCTCTTCACCTTTCAAGAATTCGAAGTTATTACTTATGTATACATATATAACAAATTCTCACCAATAAAAACCTGCTTTATATCGTCATCAAAACCTCTCTCTGTTAACCATTCACCGACCTTTTCAGTAGACCACGAAATCATGTTCAATGGTGCCGTAATGCTCTACCATCTCTGTTTCTTTTTGCGCCAATTATTTTTAGTCAACAACGTGGATTCAGTTAGATCACGTGATTGGTAACATGTCCTTTTGCTGCTGCTTCTGTGCATTCCGCTGTGGCAAGTGGGAGGTTTTTTTTTACGTCACACTTTTGAGTCTCATTCTTCTCTTCCAAATTTCTCCTTCAACTCTCCTGTGGATGGCTGCAATCAAACGTTTTCATAACTATTTCCTGTTTTTTGTAATAATTTTTCTAATAATAATTTTGTTTTCATGATAATTTTATATAACATTTATTTATATATATATAATATTTATTATATTGCATTGTATTCTTTATTTTAAAAAATATTAATTTCTCTTTGTGATCAATTATTTTTATATACGCCTTCCAGTTCATACCTTTGAGACATGTACTAAACAACCTCATTTTCAATGAAAATTAATGTTCATCATTGCAAGTCCATTGCTGATATTGGTGTGTTCAATGACATAACTCTTTCAAGTTTAGACAATGTTCTGTAAAAGTAAAACATGCAAATTGACACTTATAGCATGAAACATTATATTTTATGTTAACTTGAAGCAATGCATTTTGTTATAGCATATAAAAGGTCAACATAACAAATTATTGTTATTATAACAGCTTGTTAAAATTAACAAACTATGTTAATATAACATGAAGTTACTATTACATTACTTCAACTTAAAACATTTTGTGTTAACTTTAACAATAATTCTTTGTTATAACATCTTATGGTTTACTGTAACACATAGTGTCATTATAATAGTTTGCTGCTTTAACAATTTATGTTAAATATAAGAAATTATTTTTTTCAGTTGTAGATAATTGCATTTATTGGTTATAAGTAATCTAGTGAAACCTGTTTGTTTAAAATTACAATAATTGATTTTTTCTTATCCTTTAAATGCTTTAGCTCAAATTGTATGAGTTTTTGAGTTATTTATTCACACAATAATACAATTCATGTTTTTGTTTTGTTAGCTAAGGGCAAAGGACATTGTGGTTTTTATTGGACTATTATATGTATATATGTAATGAATGAAAATACTAAGCACAACTTGCTACTTTGATGGTTTTCTGTACAGAAACATTTACTAAAGAGGCAACATCTAGGGTTCTCATTGAGTAGTTAAAATGTGTTCGAAGGTAACTTAGATCAATTCAAGTTATGTTCACATTATTATATTTTAGAGTTTTATGATAGTATCCATTTATATTAGGAACATTTAAATTACTATGCTACTTCAAGCAAAGCTTTTTCCAAACCAATTTAATGAGCTACCATTGTTTCCTAGCCTGTTTAATACATATCTTTGTATTAACAAGAATTGCCAGATTTCAATTAAAGGAGAAAGTAAGGTGTCCTGCTTATTTACAGAACACACTACAATCTTAATTTAAATGTCCTATATTATGTGATCTGTAGTCAGTTAATTCTGTATATATTATCACTGGATCCCCAGAGAGTTGTGTCTACTTTAATTTATTATATTATTATCAGTATATGTATATATACATAACTTGATCAGAGATTAAAGTACATTAGAGTGGGTGAGATTCTCAACTGAGTTTTTGACCAAGATGCCAGTAGATCTTAGTTGATAATCTTAAATGAGCTTGCTGTATTGCTTAAGAGACCTTACATGACATACTGATTGATGGTATTGAGAAGCTAGTTTGTACATGCAAGGGGGGTAGGAATGAAGTTTAAGTTGGGGGGAGCTGACCTTATATTTAGTTGCGTTTTTTTTATTAAACATCAAAAATGACCAAACAAATTAATTCATCTGTTGTTAAAGGAAAACAACTCTTTAGCTATTTCTAATAAGTTTATGTTATCTGTACGGTCCTTATGTGTATGCAACAGCTGACATGGTTTAGTTGTTCTTGGGTCATAGTACTTCATAGGTAATTTTATAGTCAGAGTAAGATTGAAAAAGTGCATACCTTTCTATTAATACTTTTATTATAGCAATTAATTTTACAGAAGTAACATCACCACACAATCATGTGGAGATTGATTGTTAATGTACACAAATTAACACAATAACACTTCATTCAGAGGTTATTATGTACATATTTTGAGTGCAAATCAGGGGGGGCTAAGCCCTCATGATTTGAAGTTGGGGGAGCTTCAGCCCCTCCTGCTCCCCCCTTTCCTACCCCTATGTGTACATGTGCGTATGACTATTGGCAAAAACAGACAGAGAGTTTGACAGCGTGACATACTGCTGATTGTGAGTAGAGGAGAAGCTTTTGTCAGTACCCTTTGGCAAAAATAGAATATAACAAGTATTATAAATGAAAGCAATTTTACATTCATTCATATTTTAAATGTTGGCCTAAATGCTAGAAATGTCTTACTAACTCACTATTTAAAGGATAGATGAGGTGCATCTTGGTGTTTGCTCATGAAATTAATATGTAAGAAGTCAGCATATAGATACCTCAGGTTATCAGTAATTAATATTTATTATAAGGCAACTGGGTAAATATTCCTATATCATCTAAACACATACAATAGATCTATAGCTACATGTAGATATGGGCTGTTACATGAAGTTTTGAGCCTAAACAGTAATACCAATTAAGTTAGCCCATAATAATGATGATATGAAAATCTTAATAACCAAATAATTATTTAACAATAGTAGCACTTAGGCAAATTCCAGTCAGGGAAGGAAAATTTAGTATTTTTCAAAGACAATTTTAGTCACCATCATTTATCAACTTTATGTATTTTATTTTAAAATAGCTGACCTGAAAAATTATTTGGCTGGATTTTTAGGTTAGGGAATCTGTATATAGGGAATTATGCCTGAGAATGCGTAAGATCTCTATTGCACATGCCCCGCATTACTTGTTTGATATGATTCTCTTAGTGGCCAGCAAAACACACAAATATGTTGCATAATGTTCTATGTATATAGGGCCATAATTATAAAAGCTATTTCTACAAATTATTCTCGTGTCAATGTCTTTAGTAATACATAGTAATGAAAATTCTTCTACAACTAGTGTGTCTTGATTAGTGGCTACTATTTAGGATGTACATACTGCTGTTCATACTTTTGTCTTGTTTGAGATTTTGTGGGCCTCCTTTCATTTGATATTTTATAGAAATTATTTTTAATACTTTATGAACATAATTTAAAATGATACAACACCCCCCACCCCAAGTTTAAATAGAGCTGACTATTTTATTTAGTCGGATGAACTTTTTACCCAAACATGGTGCTTGGAGCAGGAGCTTATAGAGCATATATGCGGTTAAACATAACAGTAACAAATGCTTCTTGTATTGCTAAGAAACTACAGTGACATACTAACGGGAGCTTTTGAAGAAGCATGTTTGTGTGTGACAAGAATGAGAGCTATTGTGGACAAGTTTGGTCAAGAATGTACTTTGCTTAGTAAGATGAGTCATTCCAATGTTGTCCAGTTTCTAGGAATCTACCAGCCCCTTAGCTGAATGCTAGAGATTATTGCACTGATTATAGAGAGACTCTACATGAAACTAGAACACCTTATCACACATTATGGTGAAGTATTAGCTCCAACTAGCTAGTATACCTGCAACATCCAATAATGATGTTGTTCTTACCTATCAGGTACATATATATTATGAGATATCTCCTGTGGATTATTACACATTCATTCTCATGGTGCTTACAGCATTATCTCAATAATAGTAATGTACTATTAACAGAAAGTTTGCTAAAGTGACAGATCTTGGTGTTGCTAAGAAGTCACTAATAGGAAAGTTATCAGTTGCTCCTGGTGCTACTGACTATATGCCTCCTGAAGTGATATCTGCTAATGTCCAATTATAGTAATATCCCTGACATTTTTTCTTTTGAACGTCTGATGCTCTACTTGATTAACTGGGAAACCTTTCTCTTCAAAGGATAAACATCTCAACCATACAGAAGCTATGGAAGACGAAGGTGCCATCCAATTCTACTTCATAATTCCCCAATTCTACTTTGAACTGTTTCCAAAAATACTCCAATTCTTTTTTCTATCCTTTATTTTTATCTTTCTATCTTTCTTTTTATTTTTATCTTTTCTCTATTTTTCTATCAGTTCACGGTGCTTGCTCACTTCATTGAGCTCAATGAAGTGAAGCGAGCACTCGAGCCATGGAGCGAAGCGATATGTTTCCGGTTAGGGTGGGGATATAGGATTTAGTTGTTTAATATTCCATCGAATAATAGAAAAATAGAATTTGAATTGAATATTTTTGAAAAACCTCAAAGCAGTATATGAAATTACGAAGTAGAATGGATGTCCGCCTTCGGCTTCCGTATACCGTAAAAAGCTGGATTACCCTCTGATAACATGCAAGCTTGGAAACATAGCTGCTTTCTCTTTGGGAACAATCATAGCAATACCATCCAATGAATTAGTTTGAAAGACACTCAGCTATCATAAATGTACAGTATGTTACTTCTTTGCATTTAATTTTAAATGTATAAATATAATCACAATATGTCTATCATTAGCGTTTTAAGATTTATAGAGTCACATATGTATAACTAGTTATTGGTTATGAAAAACACAATAGTGGCATATTATTATTTAACAGACTATAGCTGAGAAGCTTATAGCATCAATGGTCAGTTTTCAAATCAATGACCATACTATCTCAAACTATCTTAGATATTAAATCTTTCAGCAACAACCATACCAGTGCAGTCAGGTACTGAAGTTGTAGTTAATACACCAAGGAATGTTATTAAAGAAAATATCAAGCCAAAATGAAACAGTATCACAAACAACCTCAATATAAAGACAAGGTCAGTGTTGGATAAGCTACTTCTTGTAGATAAATATTTAAATAAACACTGGTAAGCCAATGTCGTTCACTTTTAGGAATTTATATACCATCAGCTCACAGCTGACACAAAAGATATATGTTGAACTGACTAGAGAGGACTCTACATTGATATGAACATCTCATTTCACATTATAATGAATATTAGCTCTAACAATGTACCTGATCTTGTACCACTATTTTTGCCCATCAAGATAAAGTATATGAAGTGTATGAGATATCTCCAGTAGACTTATTACACAACCATTGCTGTAATATTATTACTGACTAAATTTTTAATGTCTAAAAGTGACAGATATGTGGTGTCACTTGTATTATTTAAAAGAGTCAGCAGTATAAGAAGTTATCAATCAGTCCTTGGTGTCTATAACTATAGCCTTGTCTGTAAACCCAGTTTATAAGAAAACAGTAATTTGGTACCTTCTCTCTGGGTCATTAGTGTTCTCCTTAGTTATTTTCCTAATTAGACACACGTACATCCCTACCCTTTGACAAGTACTTACATCATACTATGCTGGCTCAGAAATGTAAAAATTAAGTAGTTTGTATCAGTGAAGTGTGTGGCCCTTGTTTAAATTTTGTAAAGTAGGCAATCAACTATCTTTCACAATGACCAATGACTTATGATGGCAATAGATGCATCTGTGAAACATTTCAAATCAAATGAACATAGGGTCTCTATCTGTTAATAAACTAAAAAAGAGAGAGTTGTACAGAGAATAAGTTAAACTTTAAAGTCGGCACATCTGAAATAATGAATAAAGAATGAAAAGAATGTAAAAGTGGCAAACATAAAAGTCCCAAAGTGTAGTGTATCCCAAGCGCCCAACTTGTTAAAGCGGAAAAGGACCTTTTTCGCGTTGGCGAGTGGGCGTCTGGGGACGAGAGGCGAATCTTGGTACGCCCATTTAATTGAGTAGTGAACACTCCCTCACAAAGTATGGATTTCCCTTCGAATCGACCTGACTATTTTTTAATTTTAGATTAACCTATTGATCCAACCCAAAAGACTTGGAGCAGGGCTTATGGAGCAGTTTATGAAGTTAAACTTAATGGAGCTTCTTGTATCGCTAACGCGACTACATGATATACTAACAGGAACTAGAGGAGAAGCTCGTTCAGTGATCAAGAATGGAAGCTGTGTGTAGACAAATTTCGCTACGAATGTTCCTTACTTAGTAAAAGGAGACATCCCACGTCGTCCATTTTTTAGGAATTTACCCATCCTAAATGGACCCAAGAGATATTGCACTGATTATGGAGAGACTCTACATGGGATCTAGAACACCTTATCACACATTATAAAGAAGTACTAGCTCCAACTAGTATACCTGCAACATCTAATAATGATGTTTTCTTACCTATCAAGGTACATATATTACGAGATATTCCTGTGGATTATTAAACATTCATTTCTCATGGTGTTGTACATCGTGACCTCAATGCTGGTAATGTACTGCTAACAGAAAATTCCAAGCTAAAGTGGCAGATCTTGGTGTCGCTCGTATTATTAAAAAATCACCAATAGGGAAGTTATCAGTTGCTCCTGGTGTACTGACTATATGCCTCCTGAATCTCTGGCTGTAAACCCTGTTTACAACAATAAACTTGACACCTTTTCTTTAGGACATCTGATGCTCTACTTGATCAACTGTCAATATCCTCAACCAACATGATTTATCTCTTCAACACATAGCTATCTCAGCTAAAAAGTCTGGGATTACCTCTTGGTATGCAAGATCAGAAACGAAAGCATTGGTTAGATCAATTAGTGAAGAGTATATGCTCTTTGTAAAGTAACTGTTCATTTGTCTTCAAGATGAACCTAATGGCAGACCAAACAATGTCTGATTTAGAGAGTACCCTTTGATGAACTTTGTAAACAGTTTTCCGAAAATCAATAGACATTGTGTTTATGTTAATGAATAAAGAAGAGAAATGTGCCTGACAAAATAATTGAGAGACTGTAAGTCTAAAATGAAAAGACTGAACTATCATCATAAAGAATGAAATAACAAAATTACAGGCAACTCTAAAAGAATGGAAGACTCTAACAAACATAAGACGGTCTGCAAATTCAATAATGTAAACCACTATACTAGTGGTTTCTATCATAGACCTTCTTTCCCCTTAAATATACTCTATTGTTAATCATGTGTCTTATTAAATGATATGACAGCCAAAGGC